>NC_084987.1:24638661-24821161 GCF_963691925.1 Scomber scombrus
TGACAAAATATTCCAGCCACATTTCATTTTTATATAAAGGCCTATGAAATAAAGGGTTATTACTGCCTCCTGATTAAACTGGGTATTTTAATAACCCATGGTAATCTTTTTTTTTACCATATTAAATCTTGCAAGGAAAGACAAGAGCAAAATATATTATATGGACTCACAAAAATAAAAGGACCTTCCATGCCCCCAGTAAGAAGTAAGATTATTCTCCCTTTAGTAAAACAGTGATAATGCAATCCCCCTTTTATTACTTGCCCTCCAATCCTAATCATTTTCATATAGTTCCTAAATTTGTATGGTTACGGATCAGTAATCAACATAGTGAGTTGAGATAGAAGAAGATAATTCAGTGACTAGACTGCGATGTTCAGCTATTTCTCTTCTGTGTAATGGACCACATGGATCCCCAAAAACCTATCCTTTTTTTGTCGTCTTCCCATTTTTTCCTTTATTCCAAATTTCTTTCTTTTTGTTTGTTGTATGAGTTTACTCATAACTCAGCCCAGAGCTCTATATGTCTATGTGTGATGCACTCCCGCACTTATCCAACCCACCTCAACCTTTCGCCCACGCACACAATGGCAGCTCAGCATATTAGATTACTGGCCACTTTCCAAAACCTCCAGGCCTCCAAATCAACGGGTCCAGAGCAATAAAAGTGGTACAGATGGACCCAAGAAAGAATCTCAAATTCAGTTAGTGGGGCCTGAGCTAAGGCCTGCTACGCTTAGGTATAAAAGTCACTGGTATGGAATTGGCAGCAGTAAGGCTGATAGGCAAAGGGAAGCATGGCTCATGAGCTATCTGCTGATATTCATGAAAGTCAAATAGGTCATTGATATTTAGATACTTGGTTTAAAGGGGACTCCTGGTGCCATAAAAAGTCAATACATCTTTTTACACTTCACTGGAGAGTTGCAGATGAAGACCAATGTAATAAAGATAACTAGTAAATGTATAAAGGTTTGGCTATATCTAATAAAATGCTGGAGAATGTGATGGCAGTCAGCTTTAGGCAGTGCACTCCAGATATAATTGATGGATGTGGGCAGTCTAGTGCCTTTAGTGCATAATTATATATGACAGTTCATAGCATTGTTTATACTGGAGTCTATTAAAGACATGGAAATCAGGACTGTAGCTATCATTGAAGTCGTGACCACTGTATCGTTTAAACAACTTTGAGGGGAGTTGGGATTCTATAACGCACTGTATTTGTTCACCAGGATTCTTTCTATGTGCTTTCAGTGATTACACATGAAAAGATTCAGCTTTGAGCAACACTACAACTGCTTTATGCAAACATTTAGAATTTTAAGACCAGTACATACTGTCGTATCCGGCAATGTTCAATATAAGCGAGCATACTTACATTTCCGTTAACAAATTTAGCCTTTTCTCATTCCCTAATAATTCAACCCTTACATCCTGTTCATATTCTACACCCTCACAGTAACCCAGTCTAAGAATCCCCCCATAAAAAGTGTCTATACCTAATTTTAAAACACAGATCTGTTAAGACAGCATCAAGAGAGCAGAGAGAGTGTATTTTTTAGGTTTTACAACAAAGAACGCCTACAATCAAACAATATCATGTCCTATTTTACCTAAAACATGAAAATATAACAATATCAATAATGATGGAAATGTATTTTATGTAAAGTGAAAATAACAAGAACTTTATGGAAGTGTGGGGTTTATTGTATAACCATTAGAGCCATCAGTCTTCACTGCTACATCATAAAAATAAATCCTTATGAAAACTTGTGTAGCACCTATACAAAGGTATGAAATTTTAAAATATTTTCATTTTTTGTGCATTTTGGGCCACAGTTATCATTTCAGGGTAAAAAACATTTGGGGTGTTTTTACAGCTGTCAAATGTCAAAACCGGTCACATTTGACCTGAACAGTATATAAGGGTTAAACTATGTAATCTGTTACGAAGTATTGACAAAATAGAGGCGAGAAGTTTTAACGCACTTATTTTAGGAAGAGTTTAATTTAGTTTAGCCCTGGTTTTTGTAGAAGTTATGCCTCCTAAACACTGTATCATCCGCTGTATTAGTGTATATTGATGCTTCCGATATTTAATATCGTACATTCATACTAATGTGCTAGTCTCTTCTTGTGTTTGGCAAAAAAAAAAGCAAATACATTCTTGGCACATTGATTATGAACAATCACAACTTGACAAATGGGTCAAAAATCATTTTACTTGTTGGGGAGAGGCACAGATGGAGCCTACATTTCTAAAAGCTGTGATGAAGATGTCTACATTTCAGGTCAAGTAAGGCAAACAAGTTAAAACAAGTTAAAAAAAAAAAGAATCAAAGAAATTTGATCAGATGGAGAAATAAATGCAAAAATGCAGAGATGGAGAGATAGTAAAAGATAAGAAAATAAAGAGCAGGACCAACCAGGGAGACTCATGGAGACATATGGGTGGAGATGGGCCATTATCAGATGGGAAAGCATTTTACATCCTGATGTGTCGCATTGTGTGACAGCTGAGACTGAGCCTTTCAGCTGTTTGATTGCTTTCCTACAGGGCAAGACACACACACACGCACACACATACACACGCACACACACACATACACACACACACACACACACACACACACACACGCACTTAAGTGAAACGAAGCATAAGATTGGGTGCCGGAGTCTTAGAGTGAGGTGGAACAGGTGGTTGATGGGGAAAGAGAGGAACTGTGTGTGTGGGTAGCGCTGCAGGAGTTATGCTGAATAGCGCTGTTTCACCTACACACACACACATACACACACACACACAAATACACCCAAACACAGATGCATATTACCAAGTAAACTTTCTGTTAAACGGTTCTGTGATTTTACATTTGCGGCTCTCTTGGACCACTGGTTTCCTTATCAAGAGAATGATAAGACTCATCCAGACTAGGAAATGACAATGTGTATACACACACATTAAAATAGATGCACAGTCTGAATCTGGCTGTGAAATTGAACCATTAGGAACAAAGAAGGGGAACAAGTTGTCTAATATGTTGGAAAGGCAGACAGACAGAGCTAAGAGGACCCAAACAATGGACCGACAAGAAGGGCAAAAAGACATTTATAAGATATCCTCTGTGCTTTCACATTTGAAGCCACAACAACCACCAAAACCAAAGATTTAAGGAAGCAATCTGCGTCCTTTTCAAGACAAGATGTAACATATAATGAGGTAATGAAGTAGTCTTGATTTAGACAGTGCTGCTTTCATATGCGCTAACCAAAGAACCAAAGATTTGTTTAAAGAGGAACTGAGTTGATGTTACACATAAAGGTCAGTTTATTAGTCATGGTTAGTGTTACTCAGACTGTGAAAACAGTTTCTTAATGTCCTCTGTGTGAAGAGCTGCCAAGTCTGAGATAATAACCCTGATGAGGTCATCAAAGTTGTCTTGGGTCTAGCATGGAGACTACAAATTAGTCCTGTCACTAATTGGGGGCTTTGGAGCTTTGGACACATGAGGGGCATTAATAGACAGAAAGGCAAAAATGTAATGCTATTGCTTGCATTGTGGGAAATGTAGGATCTTGGTGGTTTTGGAGCTTGACCCATGCTTGGGATTAAAGTTGATATATCTCAACCTCTGCTTTGTCACTTTGGACTATTCTTTTTCTAAATTATATATACAATATTATACAACAAATGGCTCGAATGAATCCAGACATAGTTTTGGCATTCTGATGAGCAAAAAATGGAATTTTGTGTTTAGTGCTAATTAGCAATGGTTGTAGACTTTTAGCAAATGTGAATTGTTAATGAGGGAATTGTGTTTGGATGTTTTTAATTTCTAACTGAGGTTGAGACAGGATGTAAGACGTATTTCTAAAACTCCTCTCTTCATCTTTCTTGCAGGTATGGAAAGCGTTCAGCTCAGGAGGATGTGGTTGCAGAGCTGCTGTTTGGTGGCGACAGCAACAGAGATCAGAGATCAAGGTAAAGACCCTGATAGACATAAGCTGAACGAGTCATGTGACCTGCACAAACACATAAGAATGATTTGACAAGTCGTTTTACATTCTTGTTTGTATCTTCCCACAGATATGAAGACTCCTACATGTGGTGACTCCACCACCTCTCTCCCTCCTCATCGGGCATTCCCTCTGAGTGTGTCCCACAATGCACCTAGAGGGGCCGACATGTGCCTATCACTTCTGATCCCCGAACCTAAACCCAACTGATGACCATCACTGACTGGAACACAAGCTCCCTCTGTCTCTCTTGTCACTGTGTCACATCTCTCTCATGACAACAAAATTGTACATAATTTATTATTGAAATAAAGATATATATAAGATCAGAGCTACTAATCAGAAGGTGGAACTGTCTGTATGTGTGTATGTATGAGCATCTACTGTCCAACACTGTTTAGAGGAGTAGGAAATTCTTGTTTTACTGTTGCTTATGTAAAAAGTAACATCAGAATAAATGAATACAAACATTTCTGTGTGAATAACATTTGTTGAAAAGTTTAGAATAGTTTTCTTTTAAGATTTATATAATGATGTTGACAGTATGGAGAGTTCACTCATCTTATATTCTAGCCTAACCTCCCTGGATAGCAGATAATTAATGTTACAACATGACCTAAGCATTACCGCATCAGTTTTAGTAAAACGGGTTCCATTTCTTTTAAATTATACTTAACCCTAACCATAACCCCTAACCCTAACCCTAGGTACTCCACTTATTTTACATATTAAATGATGATTTCTTATTGTCAACAAATCCAATGAAAAGACGAACAATCAGATGATGAAAGCCTGTCTCTCAGAAATATAAAATCGTATTTACATTTTCAAAAAAAGGTTTGATATTTTCCTCAAACAGCTGGGCAATCAGCAAACATTACTCAAACAGGAGGAAATAGTACTTTTACTGGGGACTATTTTCAGCTGCGGATTAATACACAATACACAATAATACACACACAATACTTGTTAGTAAGGAAATTGTACATTTATTGGGGAGTATTTACAGCTGTGGATTAATACACATGTATACACTCTATGACACAGAGAAATGAAGATATATCAGGCTTTGGATACACATACAACACTTGTTAGTAAATGTACATGTTGTTAGTTTGGCTCTTTTTGTGGGATTTGTAACATATTTTCTATGGTGAGGATAACACTAATTCATCTATGTTGCTGTATGGCACAGAGGGATATCGCTTACCAGTGCAGAAAAGTACAGGACAGTCACTACATGTGAACTACATGGAAATTTAACATGACTACAGAGCTTTATAGTGTGTTTCAGCTCATTGTGTTGGTTTTTAGGCCTTTTTTGTTCAGTTTTATCGCTTTCATAGCATAGTTTTTGGCAGGAGCAGGCAGCTGTTTTCAGTAAAGCTCTAAAAAGCCACTTCTTTCCCAGCACACAACAGCAGATATAAAGTTAAACCTCTAGCTGGTGAACATAGTGGATCATTTAGCAGCTAAAAAGCCAGATATTTTCCACTAGAGTTAGTGGAGAGAAACAGAAACATGACTCCAAAAGAATGATAATGACGCTCCATATCTACTAGATGTGTAAAAAGGCAACTGTTTGCCATATCAACTTACATGCTGATAACATGTAAGTGTTGTTTACACTTTTTTTCCACTGCCCCCAAGTGACCAGAAAATCTGTCATTAGAGGTTTAAGATATCATCACTGCATAAGGCTTGAGAGTCATAAATGTTCAAACCTGGCAGCCTGTACAGCCATCACACTTGCGTTTCACATTGCAAGCCATTGGGTTCCACTTACAGGAACATCTACCAGGTTATTGCCCAGCACATAAATGAAACCGGGTTCTCTCCTTTGAGAACAGAGTAAAATCTGTGAGCTGTGAAATTAAAACATGTTGAGACTCTGGTCTAGTTTAAATGGTTAAATTGTACAGTCAATTTAAAAAATACTACAGATTGCACCTTTATAATATAATGACTCATGGTTAAAGGAACATACAGTGCACTTTCATACTTAATACATAATCACAATGAGAAGTGCTTTCGACGCCTATGCATTTTACCTCACAGCTTGGTCTTAGCAAAGTAATGAGTATCTTTGGAAGAACAGGATTAAAGTGGGATAATATCATAGTAATTATAGAAGTGGTTTATTTGCAGTAACATGGTAATAGTAGAGCAAAAACATAACAGTAATATCGGGTAGAATGTTTCAATAATCACAAAGATTATCATTATCAATTCATAATTTCCATGATATTACTGAGACGTTCTGCCTCATTATCTACTTAAGTTTTTTCCCCATTTTACAGCAATAAAATCCCAATATTACAAATGGTCTTATTGTTATTGCAAAGATATTACCTAGTTTTAATATCTGTATTTATCATTGAATTGTTCCCAAGATATGAACCCATTGTCCCCTCATTAATTGTTATTACTGGGCTGTAATAAAACATGTGCAACCAATCACTTATCACCCCATCGAATCAACGCTGCATACACAAGAGTTAACCCAACTCAATTGTAATACTCCAATATCTCCACTGCATGGTGCTGTTGCATTGTTTTCACTGGATAAATACAGTATGTCTGCGGCAACATTCTTCCAAACCATAGAGCTGAATGGAGATTGTCCTGTTCACATAACAGCACATATCAGGGAAAACACACATGAAAGGAGACTTTCACAACAGTGCTGTCTCAAGGGCAATGGACAGAGGGGGTGATGATGTCCTGTGTCTCAGTTTAACGGGTCATAATTTAAAATTCAGCTCACAAGGTTGTGATTGACCCACTGCTGTCATTCCCTGCTCTCAAAACTGAAAGTTTGTGTTTTTTAGTTGCAACATCATCAATTTAAAGAGATATACTCCAGCAATTTAATGTTACACTACTAAAAAACTGTTAGTGACTTCTGAGAGACAACTTTGAAAAAGAATGGTCAAAACCAATGCTGAGATATCCTGACTTCTGGTCACTAGTAGCATCTTTTTGTTAGACGTCTCCTCATCCCCAGTTCATCTGGGTTGTAGAGGCAATATACAGACAAAGGCTACTTTATTAGGTACACCTGTGCAATCTAATCCAATCCAAATTCTACATTTATGAAGCCTATACATTTGAATTCTACTTTAAGTTTATTATTGAGGTCATACTAAGTGGTGGTAGCATACTGCGGTGTGCATTATATTGAATGGTGTTTCTAATATTTTGCCCCTCTCATGTATGTTAATGGAATAGATAAAATATTAGGAACACCATTCAATTTAATGCACCCTAATACATCACCATCACCATCATCATCAATAATAAAATTAAAACAGAATTATCACTTCCCTGACAACATCAACAAAAACTGAAAATGTAGGCCTATAAACTTCATAAATGTAGAATGTTTAAAGCAGAGCTGTTGTATTCCATTGCATTACATTGCACAAATGAACCTAATAAAAGAAGCCAGTGTTTGTATAACTGTTTTATACTCTCCGTAATGAGCAAACCAATATTTATGTGAAAAGTAAAAACATAAACAACGCACTGGCCCTTTAAAACGCCTCAAATTCTAATGTACCGTGTCGATTGAAGTCAAGATGCCAAGAATAGGTCGAATTTAACCGGAAACGTACCGCATTTACCTTCAAAATTAAGGCCTAATCAATTAAGTAAGTGTTTAACATTGTAAGTTACAACAGATTCATACTGTATACGGTATGTTTTGGGTCTTAAAGGTTCATTCTATATATTTTATTCCGAAGCAACAATAACAATTTATTGAAACGACACGAAGGGTGGATTAGGGTAATATGGGAGGACATTGACCAATGTGGGACAACTAGGCTCCAGTGCATTTATCTCTTTTTCTATTGACTTTTTAAAGCTTACTAGTATATGCAAACTGTGTAAGTTATATTGTCTAACAATAAACATGTGAACATACAGGCTACTATTTTTTTTTAGTCTATCTGATTAAATTACCAAATATGGGTATGCACATTTCAGAAAGTTTTGGCAGATAAGGCTGCTTTGTATAAATCAGTGTATTTACAAACCTAAAAAATCATGTCCGAGATTATCTATAAAATCTACTAATTATGAAATTATTTGACACAAGGAATATTGGTATGTTCCATTTTCCTTTTGAGTACAATATCTAAAAAATTGTATTCTGATTTAACAAGGAAACATCTTAGGGATTTCATAATGATATTAAGTGTTGATATAATGTATTGGATGTATGTAAATGTGGTGAACAAGACAGAATTGGAAAAAGTGTCAAACATTACCCTGATCCACCCTATAGCTGCCAAAAGGGTTTTATTCTGAAATCAATCGGAAGTCATGCGTATATTACTGCTGCAATTGACGGTACTGCTGTCGTGACTGGCTGCACGGAGCCAGACGATAACAAGAAGCACACGAGACATCACAGACAGCGGGTAACCTGCCTCATTGTGTAGAAAGGTAGGTGAACGGATCTATATTCTAACACTGACATAGAGGCTTTATTAACAGGAGGACGTGTATTGCAGGTACCGTTGAGCATCTCTCTCTCTCTCTCTCTCTCTCTCTCTCTCTCTCTCTCTCTCTCTCTCTCTCTCTCTCTCTCTCTCTCTCTCTCTGTCTCTCTCTCTCTCTCTCCTCCTGCTTTAGCTGCTTTATTGTAGGGCAGCTGTGCGGGACCACCGGGCTCACAAAGGTGCGTGGGTGGCAATGCGCGCGCGCGTGTGTGTTTGTGTGTGGCTGCTTCAATAATAATAATATATGATGATGATTTAGCACGCACGTAGTAGTAATAATATCAGAATAGTATTTAATACAAATTTGCTGAGGTAGAATTTTCTCCCTTTGTGTATGTGTGTGTGTGTGTGTGTGTGTGGGGTGTGTGTGTGTGTGTGAGCATGCTTTGTTATATATGACCCCTGAGACTAATTAGAAGACCCCTCTATGTGTGTATGTGTGTGTGTGTGTGTGTGTGTGTTTGTGTTATATGGGGAATGCACATTGAATAAAGCCAGCAATAGCCAAATTACCATGTTAACAAACATGAAATACACACATGAGCCTATGAAATACACTCACAGACAGTGCTGATGAGGTTCAAGTGATGTAAAAAACCCACAAAAACTACAAAACGTGACCACGCACTTGACACTCACAACACACCCACCCACTTTACATACAGACACACATAATACCCATAAGATCCAATTGGGCATAATATATTGTTTTATCATGTCAGGACAGGTGATATCATGTGAATTGAGTGGGAAAAGAACAACATTGTATCTTCACATCAAGGCAGAGTGTGTGGGTGGGTGGGTTTGTGTGTGTGTGAGTGTGTGCATATGTGTGTGTGCACCAGGCATCATTTGTTTCTTTATATATTGGCGCAGCCGAGCAGATGGAAGATGGTAGGAGACGGAGGGAGGAGGGGCAGTGATGGAGGAGGAGGAGGAGGAGGAGGAGGAGAAGGAGGAGGAGAGAGGGGAATAAATAAGGGAGTAATAGAGGGGAGGATGTAGGAAGGAGGGAACATTAGGGGTGGGGGCTGCCAGCAAGGGAAAACATAAAGGAGAGGGGGAGAGGATGCTGGGGCGTCGGAGGGAGTCGAGGATTCAAAAATGTGGAGG
Organism: Scomber scombrus; assembly: GCF_963691925.1. Classification (NCBI taxonomy): domain Eukaryota; kingdom Metazoa; phylum Chordata; class Actinopteri; order Scombriformes; family Scombridae; genus Scomber; species Scomber scombrus. The sequence continues at coordinate 24,648,300 of NC_084987.1, forward strand.
GAAGAAACAGCGAGGGAGGATAGCAGTTAGAGTAGGAATGAAGAGATGAGGAGGGAAAGAGGATGGAGGTAGAGATGGAGGTGAGGAGGAAGAGGGTAACAGATGGAGTTCACAGCAGTGTATGTTTGGCTTTTTTTGTAGTTCAGGTGTAGAGTAGCTGAGCCCAACTGTGAGCTTGTTTACTCTTTTTTCTCTGTTCTACTTCTCCACCACTATTCTGTACATCATTTTCACCAACAGGGAATTCATTTATAAAGAATAATGCAGGGCCATGTGCTTAGTTAGTTTCACATGTATGAGTCTAGGGAACTTTAAAGGACATGTTCACAATTTTTCAAGTGTGTCTTAAAACAGCAGTAAGGTGTCTATATAAAGAGTTTTTCTTTACTGTTATCTTTCCTGTTCATACTGACTATTAAAAGATCTCCTTCAAATGTGTTTCTAGTGGAAGTGATGGAGAACAAAATCCACAGTGTGTCCACACAGTCATTTGAAAGTTGATGTGAAGCTTATATGAGTCTTCAGCAGTGTGAGTTAGTCATATCAAGTGATATCTGACACATTTACAGTCTTTTTAGCATCAAATTCCCTCTTTGTTTTTCCCTGTTGAGCTGTGGTGGAAGTATAGTAACAAAAATTGGGACTTGGCCACTAAAAGCACTGTAACATCGAAACATAGAAGACTTGATTTGACTCATTTGGACGGCTGGGGTCATTTAAAATCTTTGACTCGTGACGTTTTGGTGAGTTTTATCTTCAGAGACGCTCATCGGCTCTCTGAAGGTACACCACTTAGACTTTTTTGCTAGCTAATATATTCTTTAAAAATGTATTAATATGTTGGGTCCGCAAAAAAAGAATGTGTGCAAGGTATTCATATGTTTATTTTCACATTTTAACACCATTATATTTGACTAAACCACATGGACACAAAAAAAAACGTTATTGACCCATATGTGAAACTTTCATACTGTGGTTGGTAACAGCTTGAAAAATCCGATTTTGTCCTCCGCCTGTCTGTTAAGTTGTGTCTTTGAAAACGTCTTTTGAAAAAGAAACTGCTTAAATCTGTCTGAAGTGGGCAGTTATGTCTCATGAGAGCACAAGTCCCACATCTGTAAAACATCTGGACTGGACTTGTACCCACAAGTAGTATCTTCAAGTACTTCCCATTACTGTTGCTGCCATCAGCTTGCCTAACATTAGTGTAAAACATAGATAATCGTGTGTGGGATGATTATTCACACCTAGTTAACACTCCATACTCGATTCCTCTTTCACAGCTTTAAATCTTTACAGATTTTCTTTAGAGAACTACGTCATCACCTCTTCGACTCATCTCTTGCCTGAGGTGTTGTGTAATGTCTACTCTAGCATAAAAGGCAGTGTAAGCGTGTGTGTGTGTGTGGAGGCAAAACTGAAGGAGGGCAGGTTTCCATGGCAGCCACGACGAGCTGTACTAGCAGCTTTGTCATAGCAACATATAGATAGATAGATAGATAGATAGATAGATAGATAGATAGATAGATAGATAGATAGATAGATAGATAGATAGATAGATAGATAGATAGATAGATAGATAGATAGATAGATAGACAGTGTTAAAGCTGCATATGTCAAATATAGTTAGTATGTCTAACAGTAAGTATGACTCTTTGTTCTTCTGTCCCGCTCCGAATTGCAGTATTGTGTCTGCTGTCACGGTGATGTTTAGATTAGTTACACCCACTTACCCCTCCTCTACCCCTCTATCTCTCTTTCTTTCTTTACTTTCCTGTCTTTGTCAACCTCTCTCTCTTTCTCTCCCTCTCTCCGTACCATATCGATGCTCGATTCCAGAACAATCGCTGGAGCTCCGTCCACCCTTGCTGAAATCACTGCTCGCCGTGTATGGTTGTTGTGCTTTGTTGTGGTGGGAGGAGTTTGCATATGATTCCTCTGTAATACAAACACGCATGCTCCAAGCCAGTAATCACAGCAGCTATCAAAAGAATCTGCAGATTTTCAGCACACAATTATAAGAATAACCTGTGTTTTCTTTGCTTAAAAATCTGTGATTAACAGAATACTCAGAACCTAAAGTTGGAAGATATTGACTAAATCATTTTTTAAATTAACTTCTAGCCAGCTTGTCCATTTGGGCCCCATAAGGGTTACGTTTGGGCTACAAGTATGGGTCCCAAGTGGGTTTATCCACAGTGACCCCACCTGTGTTTGCCCATATGGGCTTCAACTGGGTTCTGACTTGGTTTCAAGTGGGGCCCAATTTGGTGAGACCCATGTAGGCCACATATGTTTGCCAATATGGGGTATAAGTGGGATCAGAATGGACCTTAAATGGGGCCCATTTAGCCAGCCCACATGGGCTTCACATGTGGGGCCTATGTTACAGAAAAAAATATGGGGCCCATACAATTTTCCCGGTTTATGCCCATGACATGCTGGCTGGGTTTGTCACAAATAATGAAAATAAAGAAGAAGAAAATGGTGTAAATCATATATTGACTGTGACTTGGGGAAAAAATGGTCAAAGATTTGTTTCGCTTTAACCTCTCTCTCTCTCTCTCTCTCTCTCTCTCTCTCTCTCTCTCTTTCTCTCTCTCTCTCTCTCTCTCTCTTCTCTCTCTCTCTCTCTCTCTCTCTCTCTCTCTCTCTCTCTCTCTCTCTCTCTCTCTCTCTCTCTCTCTCTCTCTCTCAGATTGACTGAAGCTCTACCATGCCTGTGGCCTCCACCAGGACAGAGCCTGGTGAGACCACACACATTCCTCCTCCACCATATTATTACTAATTGTGTGTTCTTTATTTATGCTTGCCTGAACATCCAGTTGAAGCCTCCTTAATGAGTAAAAACATTGATAAGAGTACAAGACTATCTCACTTTAGCAGAAGTCAATGTTTCCTCTAGGCTGACTGCTCTGTAGCAGTATTGGAGGGTGGGGTGCTGAACAAAACTAGGGAGAGACTCATCCAGACATTCCTCTCTCTGTTTAGGAACAACTAAAATTGACTCTTGGCTAGTCCTAGATCCTACTATGCAGATCAGTAGTATCTTTCATCACAGCCTAAATGCTGGGTTAATCCCCATGTATGTCAAAATCTACACTGCTTGTCAGGCTCTCTGATGAAATTATTAACTTTAACTTTATGAACATCAACATTTTCATACACAACAACTGGGTGATCACATTTCACATTTAAGATAAGTGTGTGTGTGTGTGTGTGTGTGTGTGTGTGTGTGTGTGTGTGTGTGTGTGTGTGTGTGTGTGTTACAGCTCCCCAGATGTTGGACGCAATGAGCGACAGCACCAATAGCTCCACCACGGCCAATGACTTGGACCTCATCTACCTCAAAGGCATCATGGAGAGCCCTCTGGTGTGGAATACAAACATAGACACACACACTTTGAGAACTGTATGCATGTGCAAGATTGTTCATTAATACAGGCACTTATGTGTTTTTTTTTTGTTTTTTTAGATAATTTATTCATTATTTTTGTATTATTTTGTTTTATTTATATAACTTTGCCTGTTTGTTAGGAGCAAGAGGAAAGCCTGAAGGAGCCACGTCTGTCAGCGGTGAGGGAGAACAATGTGGAGCTCCTGCAGGAGATACTCAGAGACCTCGACCCCTTCACAGACAACTCTGACAATGCAGCTGAGCTCTCCCGCATACTTGTACAGCCTCACTTCCAGGTGCATAACACACACATACACAAAGTACCCCATATTGTATTGTTACATTACATTTAAAAATGCAGTCAACAATCAAAATGTCCTACAATATAAACAGAAAAAAGCCTAAGTAACATTTTTTTTCTTTTGGTTTGTCAGTCTCTACTGGAGACTCATGATTCAGTGGCATCACAGGTGTGTGAAAGCCCACCCCCCAGCCCATGTGACTTTGTGGATCATGAACTGGAGGATGGCCCGACACACACTCTGCACCCACCACCTGACGCAATCCGCATGGTGGGCATACGCAAAGTGGAAGGGGAGCATCTGGTAGGTAACATTATAGCTTAAACACATACGATATGGCTGATTCATTCCATGTAAATTAGCGTTGTTTCGGTTCCAACCTTGTTAAGTGTATTTAATCTGTGAATACTGATATTTTAATGAAATTACAGAGCTCCAATTCCAATTGTCTTTACTTATCACTCTAGATGTTGATTTTATCACCACAGTGACTGAAACAGTAGCCTACATGAACTGTGTTTCAGGGTGTGACATTCAAGGTAGAGGGTGGTGAGCTGGTGATAGCCCGTATCCTCCATGGAGGAATGATAGATCAGCAAGGACTGCTGCATGTTGGTGATATCATCAAAGAGGTAAGGAAGACTATTAAAGGTACTCTGTGGAGGGTAGCATCCTGTCACAGTATTCTGCTAATAGACAGTTGGTTGCAATAATGCACCAACAAACGTAGCACCAACAAAGGCGGTGAAGAAGAAGACAGATACTGAACAGAAACACTGAATGTAAATATAGCCTAACTTTACCTTGTATGACTTTTATTTACCAAGAAGTTTTGATCTGCCATCAAACACTATATTTCCATAATCAAGTGTTTTTAGATGAATAGTTCAAGGTTGGCGGGGAAAGATGCTTATTTGCTTTGTTGTTGAGAGTTCGATAAGAAGACTGACACCACTATAATGCCACTATTAAGCTAACCCTAACTCTAACCCTAAACCATAAATACTGGAAGCAGGGAGAGACAGCTGGCCTGTGTCTGTCCTAAGTCCACTATTAACTATGAAGTATACCAAGGCACTGTCCTGGGCCTTGGGTAAACTGTCGCCTGCCATTGAATCTGGCGTGGCAATTCATAAAATTTCGTCCACTGTGCCGGCAGGTGAATGGCCGAGATGTGGGCCAAGACCCCAGAGTGTTACAGGAGGAGCTACAAGCAACCAGTGGAAGTGTGGTATTGAAGATACTGCCCAGTTACCATGAAGCAATACCACCAAGACAGGTGACACATACAAACACCACAGACACATAGTAGCCACACATGGTCATACTCCAAGGCATAAATTATGAATCTTCACTTTTTTCCAGGTGTTCTTTAAGTGTCACTACGACTACGATCCGGCCAACGACAACCTGATCCCTTGTAAGGAGGCGGGGTTAAGGTTTGAGACAGGAGACATCCTTCAGATAGTCAACCAGGACGATGTCAACTGGTGGCAGGTGGAGTACAGAAGCAGCATGTGTGCCATTTTCACTTCTTTGTGTTATTTTGAGGATTCTACAGCAGATAGAAAGCAAATTCAGATTTTCTTTTGATTCGAATGCAAATGCTTGTTATGAATATGTACAGTATGTGTGTGTTTGTGTGTTATTCAGGCACGTCATGTGGAGGGTGGAAGTGCGGGGCTGATACCCAGTCAGATGCTGGAGGAGAAGAGGAAAGCATTTGTAAAGAGAGATGTGGAACTGGCACCTGCAGGTGACCGAACTAGAACAGTTCAAAGACACTGATAATGAATTAAAAAAAGAATATTTAATAATGGAGAGACTTTTAAGTAAAACAGACTATACATATAGTAATGATATGCACAAGTGACACCAAAAGCCCTTTTCAGCTTCAACTTGACAAATATAGTTGACCTGAGTAGCCTCTGGTTTTAGCAACTATGTTATAATGATTTCTTCCCTACAGTGTGTGCCACATCTTTAGTTTTCTGCTGTTTTACACTGCCATCTGGTGGTAAAAGCCAGGTCTGCAACTAAATGTCTGGGAAAATATATAAGTCAAAGCACCTAGAACACCAGTCAGTTTAAGCTCAAAGCTCAAAGTTTTAGCTTTCAAATTAATCTTGCTAATAATAACCACTTATAATAATAAAACTAGCCTTTTTATATCTTTTTTATGAATTTATGTGACAGGAAATCTGTGTACGGGTGTTGGAGTTAAGAAGAAGAAAAAGATGATGTATGTGACCACCAAAAATGCAGGTAACAAAACCTACATTTCTACAGCCCTGTAGTCTAAGTAGGTGCTTATAGTCCTTATATTGCTTTCCTGTTTCTGTAATCCCTCCTGCCTTTTTTCCTTTCTCAGAGTTCGACAGACATGAGATCTTGCTCTACGAGGAGGTGGCCAAGGTCCCACCTTTCAAGAGGAAAACTTTGATTTTGATTGGCGCCCAGGGTGTGGGGCGCCGAAGACTGAAGAACAATCTTCTTCTGAGGGATCCACAGCTCTTTGGCACCACTATTCCATGTATGAAATCTAAATATATATAAGTAGTCCATCACTAGAATCATGGTTAGAAAGGCTTTAAAAGACATTAATTGCCTAACATTTTTTTCCTTTTTATAGTTTTTACATTGTAACTGTTTTACATCGTAAATTACTCAAACAGTAAACATAACTGTGATGTTTTTTTCTAGGAATTCCAGTTGAGCATGACTTAGTTTCTGTGTTTACTGTGTTAGATAGCCATTACATTGTGTAATTACTAGAAAATATAAAATGAATCATTAATTTGTACTGGAGGGAATTTGAAGTCCTTTCAGACAGGTTCAAGTTTTGATGATCTGTCAAACAGACACAGCTACTATAAATCCTTTGTTTCAGATGTTTGCTTTAGTTTTGGTGCAGTGTTGCTCAAAGTTTGGATTATTCAAAACAAACATTTTGAATTTTTGTGGAGATCCAAAAGTTCCTAAAGATACCATATATAGGACAGCTTCCACTGCGGGAACTTTGGGGTATTTTTACGGGCCATGACCGTTGGTGCGTGTCTCCATAGCAGGAAATGCCCCTAAAGGGCAATCTCCCAGAACTTTTACGGGGGCAAAATGAGTCCCTGCCCTGGGGTACGTAATCTGTGCAGCCCTGAAAAATTCCTGGGTGTAGATTATGGTTGACTCTGCGCTGATTGGGTATACTCAAAGCGGGATGTGACAGCAACAGAAAGCGCCAAAATAAGCGCCTATAAACTGTTGCAGAATGATTATGTCACCTCCAGAGTCCGGTGGGTCCTATCAAGGTCCTAGTCGGCAATGGAGACACAATGGCTGAGAGGACTGAGTGAGAGGACATTCCTGTAAAGTTCCTGCCTCCTAAATTTTACCTGGAACTTCTTTAATGGAAACAGGACTCATTTTATCATAAAATCTGTATACAATTATACACATAAGACATCCAAAATATTTATATTTGATGTAATAATGCAACCATAAAAACATGGTTTTGGACATGGACATGGTCTTGAATATTTTTCTCTCCGTAAACAACCTGCAGCTTTACTTAAGAGCAGGAACATGCTAACACAGGTAATATGTGTGAGGCTGACAGATAAAGACTAAACAGAAGGGAAAGCGTGGCATAACTGGGTTTTTGTGTCTGTCCAGACACCTCCAGAAAGCCCAAAAAGGGGGAGCGCGATAGTCGGATGTACGCCTTCACCAGCCGCAGCAAGATGGATGCTGACATCAAGAACGGGCGCTTTCTTGAACATGGCGAGTACGACGGCAACCTGTACGGAATCAAGATTGACTCTATACATGAGGTGGTGGAGGCAGGACGCGTCTGTATACTGGATGCCAATCCTCAGGTAAAACACATACAAACACATATAGTTGTAAGGAATCACCAAAAAGACTAAATAGAATGTAAATGTGTTTTTACAACTTCGGTCAATTTTTTCTACATCTGGCTTCTGTCTATTAGTTACATTAACAGTTTACCACTGGTTTCATTATATAGAATATGGATATATCTATTTTAACTACCAGACAAGTCTAAACAACTATTTTGTGAGGGAGGTTTGGTGGCTGCCACATTGTAATTAATACTACAACTTTGGAGCACTGAATTTAGTTCAAATCCTTACACGCAGCTTTAAAGCTACAATGATTGATTTTCGGCCACAGGAGGGCAGCAGAACATACTAAACACAACATAATAGTAATATGTAATAACTGTTATTCATATAGCAGTTCAAAAAAACTGGTTTCTGAAGTGCTTTACAGACATAAAAACAGAAAGTATACAGTGTGATAGCATAATCCTTAATACATCTCCTTATGAAAGAGAATGAAATGAAATCATATTGCAGGATGTTGCCATTACTCTTATTCATTAGATTTTTGATTTATTGATGAGATATAACAAAACAAAAGTGTCTTTAGTTTCTTTATCGCAGAATGAGTCAGTTTGACATTACAATTAAAAACAAAATGAATACAGTGTTGTTTCAATTACACATGGTCTGCATGGTACAGTGGCTTGACAGCGAAACTAAAGAACAAGATGCAGGTTATACAAATAGCCAGTTGCCTGTTGCCAGTACAGCTCAGGGTGCAACACCTTAAACTCAACCACATATCAACTACTGGAGCTTGCAGATAGTCATTGCCTATGATGGGGAAATTCCAATGAGAAGTACCTACAGTAAATAAACGTAAATAACAAGAAACTTATTTATTGCAAAGAACCAAAGTATCAAAGAATCAAGCATCAAACTATCAGTATACAAAAGCAGAGTCAAACATGCTCCTAACACAAAGGTTCAGAGAGTGACAAAGAGAAGTAACAAAGCTATTTTTATCCTTCAGATTGCTTCCCCCTATTTCATTTACCAGAAGTTCTTAGTTCCATTTAGAGTTTTATCTTTAGATCTTAAAGTGTGATAGTTGCAACATTTGGGTGCAGTATGTTTCTTTCTTGGTATTTCTACCGTCACTGCCTGTCTGGAAAATTAACACATTATGTTCCAAGCACATCTTCCTGTTTTCAGGAACATTGCACATTTATAAAAATATCAAGTAGCAAGTTAATATAAGGCAATGAGTTAATATAATGCAGAAGAGCATATAAACTGTACAGATCAGATATGTACAATTGATTAAACATTTGATTAGGTACAAAACTCAATAAGTGATGAATCTGACACTACAGTCACAACAATAGCAGGACTAGTGTATGCCCATGCAAGATGCCATGAGTGGAAGGCTGTTCCCTACTATGGAACAGCCTTCCATTCAGCATCCAACTGTCAAAATCCAGAAGGGATTTTTAAAGATCAGGTCTGGGCTCATCTCTGGGATAAGATGACCAGTTAGATAATGACAGGTAGTTCCTATGTGTTCCTATGGCAGTTTTCAAGCCTTTAGTTTGTGGTGTTTTTTTAGGTATGATATTTTTGATCCTTCAAAAACAGCACACAACATTTTAAGTATGGTTGTATTTATTTGGTGTCATGTGCCTTGCTCAAGGGCATCTTAACAATAGACACTGTAGCTGAGCACAATGTTACTCATTCAATGTCACAAACCAGGAATGTCCAGCCAGTTGGTTAACCTAAACCCAGTTGTTCAAACTCTCTAAAACACTCTTTCTGTAATTCTAATATGTGTGTGTATCCATGTGCTCATTCTAGTCTCTCAAAGTGCTGAGGACCTCTGAGTTCTTGCCATATGTGGTGTTCCTTCAGTCTCCTGACTTCGAGGTCCTCAAGGCGATGAATCACTCAGCTGTAGAGGCAGAGGTGGTTGATAGGAATCTTACGGTAAGAAGCATTTACTGTATGTTCATACACCTGTATAGTAAAGTAACAATTTTAGCTCAGCCGATTCAGGAAGCTGCAAGGAATTAGAAATAGTTCAAAGATGAATCCCTATGATTTCTGTCTTTTTTCACACTCACATACTCAGCAGTGGGTAAAGTCATGTGTTTTCTGTCTCAGGATGAAGAGCTAAAGAGGACGTGCAACGACAGTGCTAAAATCCAGGCGGCCTACGGTCAGTACTTTGACCTCACCATCATCAATGACAACTTGGATGAGACCTACCGCACCGTCAAAGCCGCACTGGAGACAGTTTCTAAAAACCCCCAGTGGGTCCCCGTCACCTGGGTTTTCTAGAAAGAGGCTATGGAGAGCAGAGGAGGGAGGGAACGTCAGGAACAAGAAAGAAGCATTTAAAATATAACCCTGTGTAAATAATTGATATTCTTATTTAGATTTTCAGATGTTTCGATAGTGATGACATCTACCTTTAACAGTAGTTTAGCATCAGAACAAAACTAATTTCTTGCTATAAAGTAACAGCGTTGCAGGATAACATACAGAATACTTTCTTGTTTTTATCTATTATTTAAACAGGGTTATATTTTTCGGTACAGAAAGTACAGGGAGACTACAATAGAGAATAGAACAAAAAATCTAATTAATTCCTGAATGTCAGAAATTCGCAGATTTTACCTGGATGCATCAGGTGTGTGTGTGTGTGTGTGTGTGTGTGAGTGTGTGTGTGAGTGAGTGTATATGTGTCCCTGTCTGTGGCTGAACTTTGTAGCGAATACTTTTGTATGTTTCTAAATGAGTTGTGCCATTACTGTTGATCATCAGCAGACTTTGTCATTGTTTACATTTCATGAGACAGATCAGCACACTTAATCTGCAAGTTATCGGGGGCGTAGTATTAATAAGCATACCTGAGGTGAGGGTTGTTATTAATGATTGTTTTTATTCAACACTGATCTACTTACCAACTCTTAAACCTAAAAAATGTTTCAAATAATGACAAAAACCAACCATAAAAGCCCAAAACAGATGTTCTAAAACTGTCTATTTGTGGGTCTGACAGTCCAAACCCCTAAAGGTATTCCTTTTTTATAATAGGAAATAAATAAGGCAAGCTACAGTATTTGATAAAAATTTTTAACAATTGCTGAATTTACGCATGCAACACTGTGCATGTGAACAATTGCTTGTTTCTACAACACAATCATGCAGAAGACACAGGAATGTAAAATTAGGTTTTATTGGAGAATGTTTTACTTGACAAACTAAGTGTGAGTGAGTGAGTGACACAAAACAACATACAGAGGTAATTAAAAAGACAAAAAACACTCCAATATGCAGATTAATATTAGTAATAATAGTAATTAGAGGGGGGAAAGCCACATCTAGAACCATCTTGGTGGTCTAATTTGATATATGGAAGTACTGTGATGACAACCAGGTACAGTGGGAGAAAAATCTGTATCATTATAACCAAGACTGTGTGAGAGTTATTCGCGAAAATGTATTGTCAACTTAATTCTCTAGGTCTATCTCATCCCTCATTCAGTGTCTTTGTTTGCCTTTTCTAACTAACTATCTAGCAAGTACACAACTGACAATTTCTTGCTAGCTATGTATCTCCCTAATAAGAACTGACAGTTACTGATACCAATTTAATCATCAGTTACTAGCAGCTACAACTACAGCGACATATGTCAGCTAATGTGCAAATCACAATGATGATAGATGATTAGCTGACTCAGGCTAGGCTGTTTCAGTCAACCCATTCCTTACGTCAATGTTTTACAACCTGTACATATTTCTGCATCACAAAATGGTTTATTTTCTTCTAGTCTCCTAACTTATTTTTAAATTGTACTACCTCAACAAAATGATTAATATAAACCAATGACAAAATCACAATTGGTAGACGAATGCAGACATTAATGAGCTTGTTTTGTTTTTAATGGTCATAAGCCAAAAACATTGCCACTGCTAACAGTTAGCTTTTACTTCAGGCTCTCACCAACCACGTAATGGTTTTAAAAATTATGAAACGTAAATTAGCATCTCGTGGAATACCCAAAGCCTTCATTTAAGTAACATACGTTCTTTAATTAGTGCTGAGGCAGTCAGCCATGAAGCAATCAAACAACAACATGTTGAAACAAAACTACCTACCAAGTGTGAAACAGCAGATTCTGAGGTTATGTAGCATCTCACAAGCTTAGAATATCTAAACGTGAAATCAGTCAGATAAGTTGAAAAGAGATCAGTTTATACTCGTGAACACAGTCCGTTTTTTTGCCAAGTTCTGAGGACCGCCAATATGGTTTATAGAGGTGGCATTACAGTACATAGTTTCATACCCCTCAATATTAAAACACACATACACGCACATAGAAACTTTGTAGAGAAGCTCTATTTTATTACAACGTTGTATTTCAGAAATAATTCTGTTCAACACACATCTTTTTATTTTGTAGTAATTATAAACCTCTTTGTTGTATTTATTAACTCAGTTGTAAACAGTTTGTAGATAGCATGTAGATACACAGCGATATATAGATACTGATATAGTAGGTTCTTGCCTAGTATTTACAGTATGTGACACTTAAGTGATAACTTTGAGAATGTCATTAGTAAAAACATGTGCATGGTATCCCTTGAGTGAACAACACAGCAATCATGGAGAAGGAAAAGACATTTTAGAAAAGGCAATATAGTGCTAGAAACTGACTAAACTGAAGCAAATAAAAAAGTACGAAAGAAATTAAATTTCAACAAATTTTCTTTTATCAGATGTCGTGTTGTACACTCTTAGGCCGCCATACATGTAACACTGTCTATGGTGCCAACTGCAGAAAGCTCCTTGAGCAGCTTATTTGTACTTTTATTGTGGCAGCTACTGAATACTTTTGATGCAAAATGAATTGTTTTAGCGATTAATGTAACTACTGACAAATACCGTACACTTAGACCAGTTGTTTTAATTCATATCTGATGACAACCTTTGGTCATTTTTAGTCAATCAGTGTTTCTAAACCTTAATTTTTTTTTAAGTGGCTTGAAAATAGCATATCATTGTCTGGCAGCTATATTTGAATCTCTGTAACCTGGAGTGTTTGGTATTGAGATATGCCACGTTTGTTAATCTCTCGAGGACATTCCAAAAACTCAACCTTTTTCTATGAAATCTCATGAATGCAATAAAACCATTTTAGTCACGGTATCTTTACAAAATGATGTATATTTAAGTACAACAGTTACAAAGATGTTGTCTTTACCTGTTTTTATTCACTCCCTAAAAACATGGCACACTGACAATTTACTTTTTGAATAAATGGCTGCTCATGTAGATGTAGAACATGTAGCCAACAGAGCAGGGTTAGGTTTACTGTACATATGTTCATTGTGTATGTACTAAATATGTACCACTGAAGGGTTTCATTCCAAAATGCTGGGGTTAGAAATTGATACTTTAAATAGGTACTCCAGTAATTTAGTACTGCTCTTTATATTTGTAGTGACTCACAAGATACTTTACAAACATTTAAAAAGTATGATCAAAAGTATAGCATGATTGAAGCAGCAGAGGCTGAGTTATCCTGACTTGTAGGAGCTAGTATGGGTTAAGCTACAGAAGCAATGCATCCTACATTTCCCATAATACAGCTCAGTAGCATCTCTTCATTAAACACCTCCATGCCTGCTAAATGCTGTCTTTTAAACTGGACAGCCCCAGTTTTTAATGTAAGCCTACTGTTTTAACTCATCTATAAGCCAAGATTACCCTGATAACATCACAATGACATCATCTGGGTTATTTTTCTTTTGACTTTAAAAAAAAAAAAAACTCACCTCAGAGCAAAAAAGTCATTATGCAACTGTTTTCACAGACTGAATAGTAATCCCCATGAGAAATAACTTGTTCTTGAGGTGTAACATTTGTGGAGTTCTCCTTTAAATGTAAAGGTCTGTTTGGTTTTTTTTCAAATATAGCTTAGTCCTATCACTGTTAATGGACTCAGTTTCAAATGTCTAATTGGAATGTAACTCTGTGGTCAACAATAAAAACTTTTACCTTGTGACCTTTTTCTCACTTTTGGTCCGTTGGGCGATTGACTGAGATCCTCAGAAAGCTCTTCTGTACAATGATGGGTATTGTTTTTAACTAGTTGTGCAGAAAAACCATGGCACTTGTGCTTGGCATATGATTAGTAAACTCTCTGCAAAGTGAAATTGTTGGTTGCAGAATCAGACTTTATTGATGCTTGTGTCTGTACTTAATAAATGAACAATTTGCAAATTGAATTAAATAAGTCATGATTTTCTGCGTCTTTTCACAAAAATAATTTTCTGAATGTAGTTACACTTATGTTATGTAAAAGTTCAAATCACAAAATAAAATATATAGAGCTGTCAAGAGATGCTCACAGTGACTTTATCTCCTCAGGAAACTGAGCAGCCTTGGAGTCAGTCAGCAGATTTTAAAACTGGTGTATAAAAGAAATTGTTGAAAGCGTTATAACTTTTCAACTTCCTGTCTGATACTGTCACGATGAAAATTCCACCTTGGTGAACAATAAAGCTTTATTCTATAGGCAGTGAAACAAAATAAATCAAAATAACTGCTAACATTACACATTCATATGAAGATGTACCCTGACCTGAGTAGCTAGGACGGTGGTAGAAGGCAGACTCAGACTCTGGTTTGAATGAGTAAAAAACTGATTTATTCAGTCTGGTGTAATAAAAAAGAATGTGTGACCTAAAAGTGAAAAGTTAACTGGCTTAACTCAAAATACCCCAAATAAGGCACGCTCATGTGCACACAGCTACACCATCATACTCTAAATTCTGCTCTGAATCTCCATCTCACCCCTTAAATAGGCCCTTCACTCTATTAGGCAGAACTATATCTATTGCAGGTGTCCTTTACCTTTTACCAACTGGCACTTAACAATGCTACTTATATCAGTCAACAATGTTGACTGCACACACACCATTCACAGAATACCCCTCATAAGCCAAAACAAGAACACATCATATAGATACCAAACCAAATATTTAGCTAAGTAAAATAAATCCCCTGATACTTAGTCTAACCCACTGACACCACTGATCATGTCACCAGTGTATAAATACAGGAAGTAGTTGGGTGTTTCTTACTTTTGTTTGTTGAGCACATGGTGGGTAAGTAACAAAGAAAGACAATGCTAAACTTATGACACTCAGAACTAAACCAATAAACAATAACTGAACTTAATACATACAATACATACTAACAAACCTATGATAGTGTGTGTCTACAAATGATTGGTTTCTGATAAAATAATGGCTTAACAATTAACAAGCATAGTTCAATTAATTAATAATTAGTTGGTGTTGATGGTGAAAATGGGGACAAATGGTGTGTGCCATGATAATATTGGATAAAACGTACTCGTTAGCTTTCTGTTAACAAGCTAATTTTACATAAACAGGTCCTTTGTATATGGTCCTTATGAGCTGCGAGCTTGGTAACATTTGTCCCATGTAGCTATAAAAGAGTGAAGTCACCCTAGTCTATTAACATTGAATTAGTTAACCCTAATGTTCAATTATACAACCCCAGACGTCACCCATTTGTCAAGAAATTTTGCTGTGACACGGATGTTTCCTCTTATTTTGCAGCCCAAGTATGAATGTGCCAAAATGTGCCGAAATCTGTCAGGTAAAATATCATTCAACACATTGCTAAAGTCTGTGATGGGCTGTTATGTTACTGAAAGACTGACAAAGACAGAATTACTGTAAGAATGTGAAGTCATCTTAATGTATGCATACATTCCTGCTACGTTTTTATAATTCAATTAATGTATTTTGTTTATAAGTGGTTGTTGTTTTACATAGGGATTTCCTTAAAAGAACTGCCCCATTTAAATCCAAAAATCCTATTTTTCCCTAAATGTTAATCATCCATTTATCATTGTCAACTTTATGTTGAATTGTTTGTTTGCATATAGACAACGTTTTGCCAAAGGCATGTGTACATGCACTAACAGACTGTAGGTTAATGGGTCAGTGACAAATAACGGTTGGCAAGATGAGCGATTCAAAAATATCTCAATCATTTTTAAAAGCAGCATCAGGTTTGTTAAAATGTTGTAAAATGTCAAATGTTTTGTATTTTTGTTGGTTTTGTCATTTGAAATGACATTTGCACCATTACACCTACAGTGTATTTATGCAAATAATTACTTTATTTAAAAACAAACATTTAAATGTTTCTTGATTGATGATTCCCCAGATTAAATGTAATATTTAGAACAATTGTATTCCATTACCTTTATTTAATATAAAAAAGTTATAATGTAAGATCATGCCAACTAGTTGATATGGTGTTTTATTGAGAATTTACTGTTTTTAAGCAAGTTGAATTATTTGGTCCAAAGTTTTTATAGACATTTTTGCCATAATCCTCTAATATATTCTCTCAAAATGGATTAAAAGCAGACATTTTATACTGGGTCCACAAAAAAAGAATGTGTGCAAGTTATTCATATGTTTATTTTCACATTTTAACCGCTTTGAATTTGACTAAACCCCATGGACACAATAAACATCATTAACCCTAATATAGATAAAAAATTAACTAAGAATGTAACAATAAGATACTGTCTCCATTTCCACTGTAATCAGTACTAAATTACATAGTGCATTTCCAGGAACCTACCAGTCACATGTCAATTCCTATCTAGCATATTATAGGAATATATATAGGATTTTGCACCCGTGAAAATAAAGTGTTAATTAGATATTTTACATTTTTATACACTGGAAATAGCCCACCAACACAGTGGGCCATTACACACTAATACAATTTTATACCTTACACATATTTTAATATTTCATGTATCTTTGCCTTACTCTCCTTTTTACTGTAATTTCTATTTTTCTTTTAGCTCACACTCACAGGTTGGCCACTGCATTTCACTGAACATCTTTTATGGGCATGTGACCTTTTTAAATTTTGAAAAATATTTCGACATTGTGCTTTTCTCTGAAATATCCACCCTCATGGCTTCTGGAAGGCTGAACTGAAAGTCATACTAACATACATGCACCCACCTCAGCTAACCCGGAAAGCCAAGTGGCCCTTTCACAGCATCTAAGCTCTGAAAGCATCTTTGTTCACAAGCATGCAGTTAGAGTGAGACAGTAAGATGTTAAGAGGAGACAAATTCATCCTCAGGCTATTCAATAATGAGCAGCAAATTAGCGCTGGTTGTGCACACCGCTATGAGTCGAGTGTGATTAATTGATGAACAACCAGTTCTCTCTTCTCTGGTAGTCTCATGTCTTCGGTGTGGAGAATGTGCAATCTGCTCTCTTCTTTGTGAAATCAAAATTTCCAAAATGTCATGTGTTGTATGTCCTTTTAAATTTTCAATCATAACCTTAACAACCATCTATCCCCCTTTTCCTTGGCTCCACCCCTCACTTCAACACTCTCCGTATGCAGTTAAACACATTCTTTTTGATGGAATGTCTTGTTGGAGGACAGCTTTATTTATTCTTCTCTTAACGACTGTCTTCTTCATCCTTCACTCATACATTCTCCTCATCCCTTTTCAATCTAGACTAGACCTCCAATCTACCTTTTTTCCTGTTGGTTTCCTTTCTGCTCTGCCATTTGTTCCCCTCCTTACCCTCCTGCTGTCTCCAAATAGCCACCTCAGTTCCCAATAGTGCTTTATAGTACATCTCTCCTCCGCCATGTGGTGGTGGCTGCTGGGTATATTGAGCTGTGTGCTGCTGGCGTTGATCGTCATCTTCTTCTTGACCACCGGGCAACGCCACAAGGTGTTCAGTGAGAAGTGCCTAAGGCCACCAGGACCAATGGTCACTGACAGCAAACAGAGGGATGAAAGGCTGAAGAAAGGTAGGAAAGGTTTCTGATACTGTGTCTCCTGAGGAGGAATGGGTTCACATTCTCCCACAAAGCATTAGTCTGGTGCTCAAAGGAACAAAATTGATGGGGTCCAAGATCCACAGCCATCGTTTTGAACAAAAATGTATTTAAAGGCTTATCTGAACACATTATGAAACTTCAGCCATCTGATTTAGTCAAATTAAATGGATATCTTCCACAGTTAGTTTTTTAAAGGAAATTAAATACCTCCCTTGTATTTCGACAGTGTTTCCCTGTTGAGCTGTGGTGGAAGTATAGTAATAAAAAGAGGGACTTTGGCACTAAAAAGAATAACGTTAAAACATTGATTTGATTTGTCTCATTTGGACGGCTTAAGCTTAATATTAGCTTCAGATCAACTTTTAAATACATTTTTACACAGGAGGATTATGGATTTTGTCCGCCATCATTTACAATGTAAGTGCATTATGAAGGGATCTTCTAATGGTCAGTATGAACAGGAGGAATGATTACAGCAAGAAAGCTAAACAGGTTTTAATGTTCATTTGAGCACTTGACTACTGTTTAAGACTGACTTCAAAAAGTGTTATTCTGTCCTTTAATCTGTTTTAAAAGAGCTTTGTATGATCCTTCAACATCCAACTAATGAATGTTGAAGATTCACACCCGTTACTAAACACAGGTGTGGAACAAGGACATTAAATCTTTTCTGAAATCTCAGAAAAAGACTCCTACTTATAACTTGAGATCTTGGTTCATCAAATGTATGACTTTTTCTCTTGTAAAAGTGACTGGCTTAGTACAGGCGCTAAAGGAACCACCAGAGTATCTCGTAAATTACTCCACTAATAATGCCTGGATTGTTATCAAACTTCTACAGTAGTACAAATAGGGTCTTTGCTCATAAATCGATGCATTGGAAAGTTTTTAAGTACATCAGGAGTTTATTATATTAAACACTTACCTGATGGCTTTTACTCTGTTGCTACTGCTAAAGCTGTAAACATCTCGCACAGATCTCTAGATGTGCTGTGCGGGATCTCGCACGACCACACAGTATTTCAGTGGTCGCGCGATATTTCGACAATGTTTACAGCTTTAGCAGTAGCAGCAGAGTAAAAGCCATCAGGTAAGTGATATTAATAAACTCCTGGTGTATTTACAAACTTTCCAATGCATCGATTTATGAGCAAAGACCCTATTTGTACTACTGTAGAAGTTTGATAACAATCCAGGCATTATTAGTGGGATAATTTACGAGATACACTGGTGGTCCCGTTAGCCCAGAGGCCCATTGTGTCATAATCTGTCCATGCTCATATTAGAAAGCTCACTTAAATTCAGCCGTCACAGTATTTGAACATAATCAGTTCTCTGTTGGATCTTTTTGACTGCAGATATATTCTCTGACAGTTGTAATACAATTGAAAAAAAATCATGATACAAATCTTCCAAGACACTGATATTGAACTGTAACCTGTGCTCCCCTGCAGGATTTCGTGTGGACCGTGTTCCCCCTGCTCTGGATGCTGTGGTGATTGGCAGCGGTATTGGAGGTCTATCAGCAGCAGCGCTTTTGTCCAAAGCTGGGAAGAGAGTTTTAGTTCTGGAGCAACATGATCAGGCTGGAGGCTGCACACACACCTTCGAGAATAAGGGTTTTGAGTTTGATGTGGGTAAGATGCCGAAGTACACAAACAAATACCAACATACATATCTGATATTTTCTCTGCAGCTGCAGTGCATCCTTTCCAGCTGGTGGAAGATAGTTATACTGTTTTCAAATAAAGATCCATAGTCCCGTTTCCATTAAGGAAGTTCCAGGTCAAATTAAAGAGGCGGAACATTACAGGAACATTCCCTCTCACTCAGTCCTCTCAGCCATTGTCTCCTTTGCAGATTAAGACCTTGATAGGACCCACCGGACCCAAGCAATCATTCTACAACAGCTTTAATTATCGTAATTGCTCATTTTAGTGTTTTCTGTTGATGTCCCATATACCCGTATACCCAATCAGCACCGAGTCAACCTCTAGCCTCACCCAGGAATTCTTCAGGGCCGCATAGAGTACATACCCCGAAGCAGGGACTCGTTTTGCCCATGTAAAACTTCTGGGAGATTGTCCTTCAGGGATGGTTCCTGCTATGGTAACACGCGCCAACGGTCACAGCCCCGTAAAATTACCCTAGAAGTTCCCGCAGTGGAAACGGCCCTCATGATTCATGTTTTAACCTTGCCTTATATTCAAAAAAGACTGATAACAAAATAAAAGAATAATTGCAACATTTGACATTTTTATAAATTTGCATGACATCTAATTCCTCAAAGCAATGTTAACTAAAAGAGCACAACTGAACCTGAACACATACATTATTGTTGTGAGTTATATCTGAGCATAATGACCCATGACTGGGACGAGGACAGCAGCACAGTTCAAACCACAAATATGTGCTCTCACTACCATGATGTCCTTCAGTTCACTGTAATGTTTAACTGCTGCTACAATAATTTAGAGTTTATCATAGGGCAATAATTGCTTTCTACTTTATGGACACATAATTCATTTGTGCAAATAAACGATCTTGAGGAATGTTCATTCATTCATTCATTCACTATCTCACTCATTAACAATTAGCTTGTCTGCCCTCTGGTGGCCATTAGCAGACAAGGCTTTATCCCTGCAAAACCACAGCACTGACTAAGGTGCTCTATCACAGCTCTCACAGTGGGTGTCTTTGGTTGGTTGTTGAATAGTCTGAAAATTCAAAAAGTCTTGGAAAACATTATTGCTATATTCCAAAACACCAACACAAGTGTTGTTTAATGAATGTGCAGTAAAGGCAGATATTACCTCAATACACAAGGTAATGAATGTTATAACAACTTAACTTTACTGTCAGTTTGTCACATTAGACACTGAAAAGGAAACTCTGAAATAACAATATTCTACCCCTTAAGTTATCTAATACTTGGAACAAAGTTGTTTTAAAGCATTAACTATATGATATTAATTCAACCCAGGAATCCATTACCTGGGCCAGCTTCATGAGAACAGCCTGCTGAAGGTTTGCCTCGATCAGATCACTGAGGGACAGCTGCAGTTCACACGACTGGAGCAGCACTTTGATACACTGGTCTTGGGTCAGCCTGGACAGGGCAGGTAGGGTACATCTTACACTGGAGTGTTGCTGAGTTTCTGTCTTCATTCCTCCTCCTATCTTTGTTCTGAATCGGGAACTATATTCAAGTAATCAACTACAACAAATCCTAACTCATATACATTTTGATTGGTTAATATGTTTTTGCATTTCCACATTTCCTAATCAAAACAATTCACACCATCTCTAACCCATCCCATCCGGTTTCATTCTCAGGGAGTACCATATCCAAGCAGGGAAGACTGAGATGGCAGATAGCCTGAAGAAACAGTTCCCAGAGGAGGAGGTGGCCATTGATGAGTTCATGAGATTGATGAAGGTAGAGAGGGAGGGAGATAAATACAGATGGATATGTGATCAAAGGAGAAAGTAAGAGCTTGCTAAAGAACCATGTCAAAGCCATGGTAGCAGCTAGCTGATACTTAGAGTGGTGCTTTGAGCTAAATGCTAAACATTAACCATGTTTAATGCTTATCATGGTCACAATCTTAATTTAGCATGTAATTACACTAACTTCTACTACTTAGCACTAAACATAAACTGAGCCATCTGAGAATGACATTAGCTTTGCATGTATCTTTCCACAAATCAAAGTATTTGACAAATTAAAAATGTTACCCGCTGATGGAACTAGATGAGACTGAATGTGTGTACCAAATTTCATGGCAATGCATCCAATAGTTGTCAAAACTAGGATTAATATGTAAAGTCTCATATGTCTTAAATCTGGGTCCACTGTTCTTCAGTCTTTTAATGTTAGAACTATCATTACACAGTATTTTTCTCTCATATGCAGACAACATTCAGCTCTATATAGCTACCAATTTATATGCCTTTACTTTCTGATCATTTAAAGTTGTTTAAAACACTTCAAGCACCATATCTTATATAAAAGGTGTTATACAAGTAAAGTTTATCAGAATGTTTATGATTTTTAAATGTGCTTGTATGTTCTCTTTTTGCAGCTTGCTTCTCGTCGGACGCCACTTATCGCCACACTGAAGCTCATACCATACTGGCTGGTTAACTTCCTGATTCGAACTGGCCTATTATATCGCATATCTTCAGTGTTCCAGCTAGCAACAACCAGTCATTCAGAAATGATGTCCAGACTCACCCAGAACAAGGACCTGCAGGCACTATCAGCCTACCTGTTCTATGGTGCTGGACATACAGAAACACATGCGCATCATAGGTCACACACATATTGAACACCCTCTTCACTCTTTTGTATCATGTCATTTTCTTTAAGGTGTCCCTCCTAAAGAGTCCACCTTCCTCATCAACGCTCTCCTTCTTCACCATTACAAGCGTGGTGCGTACTACCCACGAGGGGGCGCCAGTGAGTTTGCGTTTCACATCATCCCTGTTATTCAGCAGGCAGGCGGTGCTGTACTGGTCAGGGCTCCTGTACAACGCATCCTGCTCAACCAGCAAGGGAAGACCTATGGTAAGAAAGGGGAATGGGGGCTGATTGTGGAAAGCAAAGTGTGCACAGCTCGTTATATTCATGGAAGTTGGCAGTGAGATGGTTGTAACTCCGTTTAGATCTTAGTCTTTTGGGGCAAGTCAAGTCAGAGTTACCACAGGTCTCTCTTATCTAAATACTAACACAGTCAACTCCTTTTAATGCATAGACCTTAGACCATAGGATTTGTCAAAAGTCAAACTTGGTTGCTTTTTGATTTGATTTCTTTTGGTTTGTCAAGTCTCATGCCTCAACTTTGTGACTTAAGTATGACTCAAAATGTTGACTTCCAACCTGACAATGCCAAATGTCTCCATTGTGTTTGTATGTGACAGGTGTGACAGTTCTTAAAGGAAAAGAAGAGATTGAGATCCATGCTCCTGTTGTTATTTCCAACGCTGGGATCTTCAACACCTTCCAGAAGTTTCTTCCTAAGCATATACAGGACCAACCAGGTACAGTATTTAACCATGGACTCATTTGACTGCAGCCACTGTTTTTTACACTGCAGTTTTTCCTCATTTGTTGTCTTTTTTAACACATATTTCCTGAAATGTCTCTCTGTTGGCCATTTCAATTTTCCCAAACTGTCTTTATGTGTATAGAGATCCATTCACTGTTGGGCATGGTGCGCCATGGTATGGGTTCCTTCTTGGTCTTTGTTGGTCTGGATGGAACCAAAGAGGAGCTTGGCATTGTTTCCACCAACTTTTGGATGTATAAAGACAATGACTTGGACTCACTGTAAGCTTTTTTTAATATTTGTTTTTATTCACTCCTCTCCTTGTATCCTCACACTCTTCATTTTCATTCCCAGTACAGACTTTCATGGGGTTTTTTTTGCTGAATTTATCCAGAAGTTTTAGTCAATCTACATCTGTCTTCATTTTCCTACCTTTTTATCTATTACCTAAACATATTTCATGTTTATTTAACACATTTTTGTCTCACTTTTAGTGCCTTTTTCTGTTTTTAGTAGCTCTTAATTTATGTATGTGTCTGTTTGTATGCAGAATGGAGAAATACTCTTCTCTGAGCAGAGAGGAGGTATTGGGGAACATTCCCATGATGTTCATCACATTTCCATCTGCCAAAGATCCCACATCCAACATCAGACACCCAGGTAACACACTTTCACATGTATGCAAATGCTACTGTAGTTAGCCATAATTGATGGGAAACACTGACCTGGTATAAGTTTTTGCATGTATTCAACTGTGTTACCAGACTATGCTAAACTCCTCTGCAGCAAGTTTACCCACAAATAATTTGCTGAAGGACAACTCTGTAGTTCTTTCAAGAAGATCAAAATATAAATATACTGAAACATTTGTATCACTTTTACCTTTATTGCTCTTCCCATCTCTACTACAGGTAAGTCCTGTATGACATTGCTAACCATGGCTCGCTATGAGTGGTTTGAGGAATGGGAGGGGACAAAGCTTGGCAAGAGGGGACAGGACTATGTGGATATGAAAAACAGCATGGCCCAAGAGTTGCTGGACTGGGCACTAACCATCTTCCCTCAACTGCGAGACAAGGTTTGTAGCCTTTTAGTGTATTTTCAGCCTTTTGTTTTGGTTTACAGCCCACATTTTTTAGTTTAGTTCAGCCTCACATTTCTCATCAACCTTGTTTTTAAACAGCAGCAGTCAGTAGTTTTCTGCAAAAAAGCTCTTATAAACTCACTGTACGCTATCTGTTCATCACCAGAAGAAGACAAATAAAGTTAGCAACTATAGCTAATGAGCACAGTGGAGCATTTAGCAGTTATAGAGCCAGATATTTCCCTCAGGAGTTATTGGAAACTAAAGCACAGCAAAAACAGGTGCGAATATTGGACTAACATTTTTCAGTTCGTCAGAACATATGATTGTAAATTAAATCTAATGTTGCCAAGTGTTTGCTGGATCTATATATGTATAAGCAATTGTTTGCTAGACAAGTTAATAGGGCTGTAATCAATGTCATGTTTTCGGTAATGCAATAAATTAAAACGAACAGAAGTTAACTATATCCACACTAAAACAATCCAAATCAAATCAAACCCAAATCAATGTGACACAGTAAGTAGTGTCTACAATTCTTGACTGATATCTATGGCACATTTTTTCTACAAATACTGTGTGTGTGTGTGTTCAGGTGGTGATGGTGGATGCAGCCACCCCTCTAACCAATGTCCACTACTTGGGCGCTCCAAGAGGTGAGATGTACGGTGCTGAACACAACTTGGAGCGCTTCAACCCAGAAACAGTTGCAAGGACGCGAGCTCAAACACCGATCAACGGTCTCTTCCTAACAGGTTACCTGACTAACGATCTCATCTGGTCTGATTGCTACCAAGATTAACCCACCTGCTCATTGTTTGTGTATGTGCTTGTTTGTGTGCAGGTCAGGATGTATTCTGTAACGGCATGGCCGGGGCTCTGCATGGTGGACTTCTCTGTGCCTCGGCTGTCCTCAATCAGATCCTCTATATTGACCTTCTAGCCCTGAAGAACCGCCTCAAAAACAAAAAAGCCAATCATAAGCTGAAATGAAAGTGACACCAATTTGTTCGCTAAACCCCTTACCCAAACAGCAATTGTCCATTCATAGTTTAGTAAGTGTAACTAGGCACATCAGACCTCAAGCTTTCTTGGAAAATGTGTCAAAATACAAATGTGCTAAGCAGCTACACAGGGTTATGTTAGAACAAGAAAACAGTCTGGTCTTACGTTACTTATATTTATAGTAACTGTCTCTACCAAACAAGAATATTGTTTCTTTATTTCATTGTCCTCTATATTGATCATGAGCTGGAGAGAATGTTGACTTAGCTTTTAGTGAAAAATCATGTATGTAACCATGAAGTGCATACTTGGGATGTCTTTTTACATGATTTTTGTTTTAAAATGAGCCAGTTGGAAATATTAGTTTCCAGAGACAGTATTTACAACCAATTCATGGTGCTAACACTACCATCCAGTGACCGCTTTTGTCTGTTAGTTAAAAATAACTTGTTAAATCTACCACCATAATCATCGTAAACTTTATATGTGCCATTTGAGAACTGAAAGCTTGACAGGCTTAGCAACAGAAACTAAGGGGTTTGGTGAATGGTCAGTTAATACCCTCATTTATGCTTTGATTTTACATTGTTACTCATTGTTTAAGTATAGCCTGTAGGAACTTAGAAAGTTTAAGTCTTGTAATGCATGTGCCAATGAAAGAGTCAAGCCAGGTTTCATGTCTGCTTTCATTTTGCAGTGTGTTTTTCATTGACTTCAGCATCATAATATGCATGCTGTTGTGGATGATAAAACACAGTTACATGGTTTGGTCGAGAGCCAAAATGAAGATGAAAGTATTCCGGTTTTTCTCAGCCTTGAATCTATTTAGCCCAAGTGAAAAAAAGTTTAGCCAACAATAGCTGCTAATGCAGTGATCAAAAAAAGGAATAAAACATAGGTGGTACAAGTTATGTTTGAATATAAATAAAGGTAATGAGATGAACAGAAAGAGTAAGTATGTGTTTAGTCTTCATTTTGAACTATAAGTGTTACCATCAGACCTCAGGGATATAATCTTTGTCTGTTAGCAAACAGGCCATTAATGGTCAACAAAATAATCCTGTTTACATGCTTTTCCAGGACTATCAACAGCAACTCATCTTCATCAGTGATATACCTTTTTAACGCAGCTGAAAGCTCCTGAAAGGTAGCTTCTGTACTGATGCGATAGTAAACGTTATTGTTTTTTCCACTTCACAATGTCAAGAATAAACTTTACACTCATGGCATTTTTCTGACTTGTGCATTCATTCATATACTATACAAAAATGTTGAATCCCAACATGAACATATGCAATCAAGACATCGACACTAAAATATTTTCTCTGCTATGTTACTGCAATGATACAACCAATGATATGATAAATGTTAAATGTATAGATACATCTCTATAACTATACACATCGCCACAGCACCACCAAAACAGATTTATTTTCAATGATATTGATACCCCTTAATACATAAAACCAACATTATCTGTATGGCTAAATACCACATGGAGCAAATGGGGAAATATATCTATACTGTATATTTATATTGTAATTTGGTTGAGCTCACTCCTTAAGAGATAAGATACAGAAACAGCCATTGACAGACTTTGTAAAACCTCTACTGTTTCTCTTTTACTTGCATGTAATCTGCAAAATGCCACAAGCTCTACATAGTTGGCTGAAGAGTTGGGCGTGTTCCAATCATAATGTTGACTGATTTATTTGTTTTTCTTTGGAATTACTCCAACTGCAAAACTGAGCTGGCCACATTACCGTAATAAAGCACATTTATTTCCTTGAACAGAATACGCAGATTGCTACTGGTTAGTTTATTCATCAGTCAGCTAGTTGCTTCTTGTTGACCTCTGTCATTTCCAATGTGATTACACAAAGAGTTTTCTTATAAACTCAAATTACTGTAATTAGGTGGTATCTTAATTACACTTATTCTTATTTTACTTTGTCATATAATCTTTTTTTTTATCAGGAAACTAAGGAAGCAGATGATAAACACACCGCTGACAATTTTGTTATTATTGGTATTTCAGATACCATAGAAAGAGGACTTGCCATTTCTCCTGGTTTCAATGAGATTGCCAATGACTGGATGTTATGCAAGTTTGTACTGGCTGCTGGTTGAAATACTTCGCCACTTTGCTAAGCCTTTAAGATACCAGTCACTATTAATCATTCGTACAATGTGACATTGGGTCACCACTGAACTGAGAAATTGTGCTGGAATTCCTTTAAACTTTAAAATCATTAAGTTGTACTGTGAAAACTGATTTTTACCAAAAAGGGTGAAATTACACACACATTTTAAATATAATGTTATATAAAACGAAGAGTTTAAGCAGCTCTTACAATCTGGTGTCATGTGTTACACACATTGGAGACATATGACTTATGATGAACATAGTTTTAGTATGTTAATATGTGTCATAGCTGTCATGTCCTTGTCAAACTTACTCTGGTAAAATTCCCTCACACAAATAGTTCTTCTATAAATGATCTGTTACATTTAATAGAAACTATGGTGATGTTATTGTTATTGAAACTTTTCAGTATTTATCAATCACAATATTGTTATTAATTAATGATAGAGGTAGATACATGAACATTATGTGCCATTTATTCATTATAGAGGCAATACAAATATGTGGATAGTTATTTTATTTCTATTGATACTGATGCATAATTACTTTACACCCAACAGCAATCGTGGTTTTGTAAATGTATCAAGAGTTTGACATTTTCCACAGAACTAATGTTGAGAGTTCCTGTACTGAACCAGGGCATGTATGAATATTTTCTGGGAAGCCAGCTAAGGAATCATAGAATGAAAGATTATATCACGGAAGTCATGTGATGTTTATATGACACAGTTTTCGTTTCACACAGTAATAACAATACAAAGACAAGAAGACAATATGAGACAAGACAAACATATCTACTGTATGTTCTATGATCATGACACTGAAGAGTAACAAGCAGTGAATCACCACCAAAATCTATAAAAAGAAAGCAGAATTAACATTGAAACCAAAAATGTTTTTCTCAGCTATCACTCACTTCCACCTTCATGTACGGTGTGTAGCAGTCGGACATGGTGGCCATGATGGTAACAGTGTCACTTTTATAGGTGAGACTGGGACCCTTTGCTTGACCTCTGACAAACATTTCGCTGGTGTTTTTGGACATGTCACGAAAAAGATCTCTATTGCACTCTGTGCTGATGTCAAAGATTCCCAGAGCGTATGCATTGAATTTCGCGTTGAGGTCAAAAGGCACCTTGAACAGGACAGCGATTTTGTTTGTGGACTCTTTTGTGGAATTATTGAGGAGATCGTAAGTGAAGATGCCGACAGCTCCGCATGCCATGTTTGGAACCTTCTTGAACAACGCTTCCCCGGTCGCATTCGGTTTAATAGCCGGTGGGAGCGGAACGTAGCAGCGTCCTCTCTCTGTGTACACCCTATAAATATAAATGATGAAATGAAATACCTTAATGAGGACACATTGTTAAATATGAAAGAAAGTACTTGAAACTAATTGGCAGTTACCTGGGGTTACAGAGCGTGTAGTTCGAGCACTCGTTCTTAATGTGAACTTCGCACTCACGATGTGTTGGTAAAGCCTTGGCAATACTGTTCCTAACTGTAAGTGAGTGTTCTAAAAGGTCAGAGGCTAACCCTGCACCATCCATGGCTTGATCCACCATCTCTGCAGTGAGACCACCTGGTCCGACACTAAACACAGGACAGTTAATAAGATCAGCAAATAGAGTGAAATGTAAAATGGAGTACACAGAATTTCCATGTGTTAGCTTGAAATGGAAATCGGGATGTAGAAAAGGTAATTGGTGCTTCTACTTTTATCATTACCACGAGTACCTAACAGTACAAAAAAATGCATTAGTATTTATTTATATGTCTATAATATTTAAACAGACAATAATGTTTATTGTAATATCTTAATTTGCAGTATTTGGACCTACCTGGTTGTCTTTACCTGGGATGAACGCCTCTGAGGGATGGCTGAAAGCTCTGTCTGTCTGGGGTTAAAATTCCTGTCTTATATAGCCTTTGGGAGGATAGAACCTGTTTGTGCAGGAAGTTTCCCTCGAAAACGAAATGACTATGAGTTTACACTCATCAAAACTCTCATCACTCTTACTCCTTTCGTATTCTGTAGGCACATGAAGTCACACTTGTTACAGCTCCTCAGTGACCTACAATTACAATATGTGTTGTTTGGTCTTGAAAGGTATGATGTCAAGCATGCAAACTATTTTGGCAGGTGTCACTTAATCATACATCATGTAACAAGCATGGATGAAATCCAACTAAAGTTGCACCAACTAGTTTGATGTCATTTTTTGGAGCTTGGTTTGTAGTCTGAGACTGTGGGCCTACTCTCATACAAAGCTTGGAAAAATGCACCTCTTAAACCCCCACCCCCTTAATTTACTTGCTTTGTTTTGCTCAGCTCCTGGATGCCTTGGGATCATGATTATGTTATTTGATCCCGTAGGTACTCAACAATAGCCAAGATAGCCTCGTTTTACATACTTTAGATTACACCAAATATATAAAAAGTCTGCTTTAAGGCATCTATTAGTTTATGACTCTTGGAAAATGGGGAAAAAAAACGTAAAATTCACCAAAACTACAGGTTCAGGCAACCTAAAACATCATAAATATCAGACAAAGGAAAGCAAGACACAGCGTTAGAGTTTTTTACTTGCAAGGAGAATGGACAGAGATATGCACAGTTACAATCTCCTACCGCTCTGAAAGCATATCTCTCCGAACCCTCTCTTTTTATTTCATTAGGGAGTTTCCTACAGTAGTTACATTACAGTTGCTGCTCTAACGAGGGGGTTTCACACTGCAGCAACGTAGTTAAGATAATATGTTTGCATAATAACACATGAACATTCTAGCACATGACGTTCTCTTTCTCGACATCGCCCTGAAAACCAGTTATTATCTGGTTTCGGTTGATATCGCGGTTAGGATGCAGTTCCTCTTTTGACACTTATAGCGGCTGAGTCATCGACCTGCAGTCACGTCAGCCAGGTGTGACATCCTGAAAAACAACTCAAGCATACAGCACCCTTGCACATTCAAATAGAAAAAGGTTAGTTGCAGTATAAAAGGTAAATATTAGATAACTTATGTACAATCATTCAATCAACATGTTCCACAGGTCATTAATTTTCTATCAGCAGTCGGTCATGACCTTTCTGCTTCAGAGCGACTCAGGCTGGGTTTGGTCAAGGGCACAATTGTACCCTAACCCCATTCCCCTCAATAGAACTTCAATAAATGTTCCTGCATAAGACATCCAGTTCTTCACCTTGATTTAAGCAGCTCCAGAATTTCTCAATCCTCTAATACATACAGTACAGCATTAATACAGTATATTTTGTCATGTCACAGCACAGGGTCATGTCAGGTATGATGAAGAGTTCTCAGTTTGTCTTATGAAGACATAAAAATAGCTAACAAAACCTTCCCCTTTTCATATTTTGTGTTGTGATGTTCTTACATCTCAATTACTTTAGTAAGAGAGATCACATCAGTACCTGGTGCTTTAGGTTAAACATCTTGGAGGCCCCATGGCAAAAGAGATACCTGTAAATGCATGTATGTATTTGGTTATATGTGTGAAAGGAAGGGGTATGGTGAGGGGTTTTGATTACCATAGACTGATATAAAATGTATTTGGAAGGATACTTCCTGCGGAAACAGGTAAATACATGACCATACAAAACAATTCCATGTTTTGGGATATTAGTATAATCTGAGTGCCTTGTATTGAATGTCTAATTCATTAATTTAAGGAACATTATTCTATAATTGTACCTCATATGTGCATTTATATTCAATTATGTATCTATGAGTAAAAATATATTGACATACAATGTATATGTATTTGTACCTACATACATGCAGACATGTGAGAGATGTGACAGATGCATTTGTGGATTGACTATAGAGCAGTTCTTGTTTCCTTTAGAGAAACAAGCCTATCATTGTCATTGCTGTCAGTCAAATTACAGATCAGTCTGTCCCATTCTTGGTGCTGCATAAATAACCTTCTTGACCTTAAGCAAATGTGTAATCATATTGTTTGCTCATGGCTCAGCATGAAACACTTAAGGGGCTGGCACTGGTCTGCAGAAAGGTTTTGATAATCATAAACTGATATGAAAAAACTTTGGATGGAGAAACAGGTTTTGCTCTACACCAGTTGTATAACAAAGCCTTACAGCCAGGGTTTGCAGCCATTCTTCAGAGGTGTTCACACCAGGTAAGCAAAATATTATAATAATGCAACATTTCATTTGTACTGCGCTTTTCATTCATAGTGAAACTTGGCATGCTACAGTATTAATAACATATAATACAACATAAAGAAAATACCAATAAAAATATTTACATTCAAGCATCAATGACAAATTTCAACCTGGCAACAACCTAAGAACAACTCACTACTACTACCATGAAATGCCTGCAAATTATTTTTTTGTTGCATCATTGTACAAAGAGCAAAACAGTAACACAACATGGCAAGCTGTACGCTTTTATCTCAAAATGACCAAACTACAAAAGTAACTGTAATGGAAGTGGAGTAGAGTAGTGGAAATTAAGAAAAATAGATCTTGTTTCTGTTTGCTGCTATTCGCTGGTCCAAACGTAACTGTGTGGATGGAGGTAAAGACAGAGGTGTTTATAGGATGCTTTTTCTTTAGTAAGAAAAGTTAAAGACCATTATCATAAAACACTTTTCATACCAGAACGATAGTTGAAATAGATAAACAATCTATATAAACGTGTTAGGACAAGCTCTTCATTTCCGCAAAACCAACATAGAGCTCTCATTTTGAATACCTCTCCTCTTTAGCACCAAAAATAAAGCAGATAATACTGATATCAGTCTGGATTTGAAGCTCCATGTGGAATTTGGCTCAAGGACAATTTGGATAAAAGGTCACAGTTTGCAGTTTACACCACAGATTAGAATAGGCATTAATGAGGGTCTAAAGTTGGGTCTCAACAAAAGTTAGGCTTTATGTTTAGTTTTTTGTGTTTTGGCTGTGTTTGATCATTCTAAGCTGATATTTGTCAAATCTGTAACACCAAGTAAATCTGTAAATTCAAAAAATTCTTGAATTTATGATTTTGCCAATCCTTATTTGTCACTGACCCTTATATATATAAGTCTATATATATTCAAAGATGAATATATATATATATATATATATATATGTATAACACACACACACACACACACACACACACACACACATATATATATATATATGTTGATGTAACATTAATGAACTTACTGTTGCTTTTTTTAACCGTATTAAGAAATTGTCAATGCTGTCGTTTTTCTGATTAATCTAACACTCAATCAACATCTGTCTGTTAAAACTAAGCTTAAGGGATCTACTCTGCATCTTTGAAGTGCTGTTATGGCAGAAGCAGTAGCAGCAGCAGCTGGAGTTATTGGGGCAGCAGCAGCAGTCGGTGGTGCAATTGGTGAAATTGCTCCCACACATCGCCAGTGCACCATTGAGATTAGAAATGAATGCAAGGACTTCAGCCTTTGTAATCCCAGGTACCTTGCACATTTTTATCACATATCTATCTTCAAATGAACAGTCAATAAAGGTCTCATAAGAATTGTTCTACTGTTTCTATAACTAGGATGCACTTTGACAGTGGAGGCTGTGCCATACCTCTGCTACCTTTAATCTTCCCTTCCAAATCTGACGTGGCGCAGTTTATCAAGACTCCAAACACAGCATGTGGATCTGTCGGCGTCTTCACTTATGATCTCCAGAAGACGGATGCAGACCAGCCCACTGAGAAGATAGCTGTCATGTTCTCTGTGCCCTATGACTTTAATATGTACTCAAACCTGTACGCAGTGGGAATCTTTGACAAGAGCAGAGAGTGTAATAATGATCTTTATCATGAGATGTGTTTTAAAACAGGCAGCTCATTTGTCAGAGGTAAAGCAAAGGACCCAGGACTGATTTATAAGGGTGATCATGTGACACTCATGGCTACAATGTCAGACTCTTACCAACCTGTCATTAAA
The DNA here is from genome assembly GCF_963691925.1 of Scomber scombrus. Taxonomy (NCBI): domain Eukaryota; kingdom Metazoa; phylum Chordata; class Actinopteri; order Scombriformes; family Scombridae; genus Scomber; species Scomber scombrus. The sequence continues at coordinate 24,681,029 of NC_084987.1, forward strand.
CTGCAAATCAGGACTAAAATGTAAAATGTCAATCAATTACAGAATGACTCATTTGTGTATTTTACCTGTTAGGATGTATTTTTAACCATGCTCCAGCATGTTGAACAAACATGTCAAAGAATGATTGATAATGACAAGAATAACTTTGGGTCCCACCAGAGAATATCCTATGTTACCCAAAATGGACATTGTACTATATTTAAAGTCAATGTATGGACGATATAAGAAGCTGTATTCTGTAAAGAATCCTTGTCAGTGTCTGAATGCATGTGGACGTGAACCGAGCTCGTATTAAAACATGCATTAAGCTGAACTCCTGATCTGATTGAATCATTGCCACAGTTTCGCACTATCATTACCACAATTATGTTGTCATTTTACACATGATTACACAGATGGTTTTAGGCTGTCAGAGTAACAAACTGATCTGGAAAAATCAAAACATTGTTCCAATGCGTTTAATAGCTGTAGGCTGACTGGTTGCTTTTTGCATTTATAATCATATATATTGAATTACAGCATTTTGAATGCCTCTTCTCTTTAGCACCAAAAATAAAGCAGATAATACTGATATCAGTCTGGGTTTAAGGCTCTATGTGAAATTTGGCTCAATCTGAACAAAAGGTAACAGTTTGCAGTTTACACCACAGATTTAGAACAGGCATTAATGAGGGTCTAAAGTTGGGTCTCAATATAAGTTTCGCTTTGTTTTGTTGTGTTTTGGCTGTGTTTGATCATTCTAAGCTGATCTCTGTCAAATCTGTAAGACCAAGTAAATCTGTAAATCCTGTCTATAATAACATAATATAATCAAGCAAAACATATAAATCATATGAAATAATATAAACAATTATGAATTAAAGCTTTAAATTTGATATTAAAGATATATTAAATATAATATGCAATCATGTGCAATTTTCAGTTTATTTCACTAAATAATTGAAATGAAATTTCTGAAGTATCTAAATAAAAAGTGATATAAAACTATTTCCCCTTGTTTGTTTTTTGTTTTATTGTTATTACATCAACAAACAAACATAATGTAGTTTTAAATACATGATCATACAGAACAATTCCATGTTATTGAATATTAATCAAACCTGACTGCCTGTTTGTACAGTGGTCACTACTTTTTCTTCACAACAAGAACATTGTGGTTTCATATTCAGTGGCCAGGAGGATGAATGAATGTCTAATTATATAATATAAGGAACATCATGCTATACCCATGCCTCATATATGATTTATATTCTAATATGATTGTACCAGCATAAATTGGCATACAATGTATAGTTTTTTGCTCTCACATGCATGCAGACATGTGGGAGATGTGACAGATATATTTATGGATTGACTATAGAGCAGTTGATGTTTGTTAGGGAATTGTCCATATTTAGGGTCAAATATGGGCTTTGAGGTCATAGTAAAGGCAGCACTATCATCTTGGCAGATAGACATACTGTGTCTCTCTTTGACACAGTGAAGGCAACTGTCTGTGGTGTTTTGGGGAATGCAGGAGTCACTCTACCTAAAACCCACAGATGGGTTGGCCCCGATCTACCATACGGGCAATCTAGGTCCCCCGGGGCTCTTGATCAGTAAGGGGCCGTCCATAATGGGAGAAAAAAATATTCTTATTCTTTTTGTGTCGGACTTCACAGAAATAGAAACACTCGCTTGATGTTGATAATTATTATTGCTTTTATGCAAAGAAAATCAAGTCTCATGATTGACGGTTTCATTTCTCAGTTTGGCGATTGGGCAAGTGATGATTGGTCAACAGGTCACAATGTACTGTGGTTAGTTTGCATTAGCTGGTGTGTGGGAAAATCAATCACTTACAGGGATATGGACAGTGCCAGCTGTAACAAAAAGCCAAGTGGGAAAGCCCAAAGACAGAAAAAAAGGAAGAGAAAGAAGCGACTGTATTTAATAAATAGAAAGTCAGTAAGGAAGCTTTCTGTACTCTTTTCAGCTCTAGTCTGAGTTTGTGAAGGAGCTGGACTTTTAGTACCTCATCTCTGACTTTGAAGAAAAAGGCAAGAAAGAAAAACCTCTAATCTATTCTGTGAGTGCATTTAGTAGTATTATCTGTTGTGACTGGGTGTACACACACACACACACACACACACACACACACATATATGTATATACATATAGTGAATTGTGGATTCATTATTTCATAAGCTGTTTGCTTAACGTGTTTTGCATCACTGTAGTGTGATGCTGCTATAGGCCTACAGCACAGGAGTTGATTTGTCATGTGTATTATATGTTGGCTTTTGCAGTGTATGAAGTTGCCTCGCTCACTTAGTGACTCTTACTTTGTAACGTGAATTTAGCTGTGCTGTGTATATCTCAGGATGGCATTGTTGTATACTCAGTCACATGTATCAGTAATAACTGTTGTGCTGTGTGCTTGGTTGGTTTTCAGCGACACTGATATTACCATCATCTTGAGCCAAACACTGTCTTCAGATGATTTAATCCACTGTATCATTGTATTGTGATTTGTGAGTGCAGCAGTATTTTAGCACTTGGTTTATTGAAGTGTAGGCAGACCTGCGCTCAGCTCAGCTCAACTACTTATTCAGCTTTTGACCAACAGGTGTGTGATTGGACATGTCAGCTTGACTGGAAGCGCAAAATAATTAAGGTGGATTTTAATGGCCAGGGTGGGTAACATCAGCCAGCAAATCCTAACCATAAACCTAACTCCAAATGCAGATGTGTCAAGTTTAATTAAATCATTAGCAGTGCCGACTTTCCTCCCGCCTGTCGCTCAAAGCAATTCCACTTCTGACACCATGTTGTGTTGGAATAAAGACTGATTGCTGTGAGGATGACCGGCAGGGTAAAATGAAGGTTGGCTAACTACTCGTGGTTAAAATCTATAAACCTGCCCCGTGATATCCCTGGTATATCTGGTGGCAACAGATGACATTATGCTGCGTTCCATTTACCTCGTATATTGGAACTCTTAGCTGGGAATGATGTCACACGCAAGTTTGTGTCATTCCACTGTAGAAGACAGAAAAGCAGTTTTAGTCAGGTTAGCCACTGATAGCAATACTAGTTGATGAAAATGCATTTTGCTGTATTTTGTTCATACAAACAGCACAGCAACATGTCCACAGGTAGAAAGTGGACAGTGCTGTTTATATGACTGATTTAATGAGACACAAATAAGACAGAAGTGCTAATAAATAGGATGTTACTACAACTTCCACACTGTTGATGCACGGTGCAGCCACCTTGGATTTTGAAGTCGGGGCTGGTGGAGTACGTCAGACTCCTCAACTCTCTTAATTAATGTGTAATTCTCTTAAATTGCATCCACGTACTTACATCTTAGTCCCACCCACCGTGGATGCATGGAGAGACACAAGGAAACCACTGGAGAAGAGAGGAGACGAGGAGATATGATTTTAGAGAAAATGAGACCTCCTTTCCTCTGAACAGTCACCTGAAATTATATCTGTTTCTGATGACAACGGCCGCAGATCACAGCTAATTCAGCTGAACACAGCTGGATCAGGGTTAGGGTTAGGGTCAGTCGGCTTTGACAGCTGTAGCGACTTTTGACAGAGTTTGTCTACACAGATGTTCACTCTGCTGATAGTAACAAAGGTGCACAGTTATAACTGACACAGCAATAATTAATAAGAGTAATAATTGATTGCCAATCAGAATATCAATAAATACAGACACAATTAATAAGTAACATAAACGCATTCTCCCAGCATGCATGAATGCAGGTTTTTATCCATGTGCAGGTGTTTGTCAGATAGGTAATATATAATATAATATAATATGACATGCTGCAGAGAGAAAACACTGCTGCTCTCAGTTATAACTGTGCACCTTTGTTACTATCAGCACGGTGAACATCTGTGGAGACAAACTCTGTCAAAAGTCGTCATCACATCATTATCATAAAAAGCTTCTCATACCAGAACAATAGTGGAACTAGATAAACAATGTAGTTATTTGTCAAAGTTATTTGCTTCGTACAACAGACCACCAACTCCAAACTCCACTTCAACAGTTTGGAGATGCTGCAAGAAAGTCAAACTCATTCTTCTGTTTCTACTTAGAGAGGACAGCCATTATCCAAACAACTGCGATAGGTTATTTTTCAGTATAGAAAATTAACATACTGTTGCTTTTTTTAACTGTTTGGAGAAATTGTCAATGCTGTCATTATTCTGCTGAATCTAACACTCAATGAATCAACATCTGTCTGTTAACACAAAGCTTGAAGAATCTACTCTGCATCTTTGAAGTGCTGTTATGGCAGAAGACGTAGGAGCAGCAGCTGGAGTTATTGGGGCAGCAACAGCAGTCGGTGGTGCAATTGGTGAAATTGCTCCCACACATCGCCAGTGCACCATTGAGATTAGAAATGAATGCAAGGACTTCGGCCTTTGTAATCCCAGGTACCTTGCACATTTTTATCACATATCTATCTTCAAATTAACAGTCAATAAAGGTCTCATAAGAATTGTTCTACTGTTTCTATAACTAGGATGTTCATTGACAGTGGAGGCTGTGCCATACCTCTGCTACCTTTCATAAGGCCTTCCAAATCTGACGTGGCACAGTTTGTCAAGACTCCAAACACAGCACGTGGATCTGTCGGCGTCTTCACTTATGATCTCCTGAAGACGGATGCAGACCAGCCCACTGAGAAGATAGCTGTCATGTTCTCTGTGCCCTATGACTTTGATGTGTATTCAAATCTGTACGCAGTGGGAATCTTTGAAACCGGCAGAGAGTGTAATTATGATCTTTATTATGAGATGTATAATAACACAGACAGCTCATTTGTCAGAGGTGAAGCAAAGGACCCAGGACTGATTTATAAGGGTGATCATGTGACACTCATGGCTACAATGTCAGACTCTTACCAACCTGTCATTAAACTGCAAATCATGACTAAAATGTAACATGTCAATCAATTAATTGACTCATTTGTGTATTTTACCAGGATTGTGTGGTCATTTTACACATGATTACACAGATGGTTTTAGGCTGTCAGAGTAACAAACTGATCTGGAAAAATCAAAACATTGTTCCAATGCGTTTAATATCTGTAGGCTGACTGGTTGCTTTTTGCATTTATAATCATATATATTGAAATGCAGCATTTTGAATGCTTCTCCTCTTTAGCACCAAAAATAAAGCAGATAATACTGATATCAATCTGGGTTTAAAGCTCTATGTGAAATTTGGCTCAAGGACAATCTGAACAAAAGGTAACAGTTTGCAGTTTACACCACAGATTTAGAACAGGCAATAATGAGGGTCTAAAGTTGGGTCTCAACATAAGTTTTGCTTTGTGTTTTGTTGTGTTTTGGCTGTGTTTGATCATTCTAAGCTGATCTCTGTCAAATCTGTAACACCAAATAAATCTGTAAATCCTGTCTATAATAACATAATATAATCAAGCAAAACGTATAAATCATATGAAATAATATAAACAATTATGAATTAAATCTTTACATTTGATATTAAAGATATATTAAATATAATATGCAATCATGTGCAATTTTCAGTTTATTTCACTAAATAAATAAAGTGATATAAAACTATTTCCCCTTGTTTGTTTTTTGTTTTATTTCTTATTACATCAACAAACAAACATAATGTAGTTTTAAATACATGATCATACAGAACAATTCCATGTTATTGAATATTAATCAAACCTGACTGCCTGTTTGTACAGTGGTCACTACTTTTTCTTCACAACAAGAACATTGTGGTTTTATATTCAGTGGCCAGGAAGATGAATGAATGTCTAATTATATAATATAAGGAACATCATGCTATACCCATGCCTCATATATGCATTTATATTCTAATATGATTGTATCAGCAAAAATGTGCATACAATGTATAGTTTTTTGCTCTCACATGCATGCAGACATGTGGGAGATGTGACAGATATATTTATGGATTGACTATAGAGCAGTTGATGTTTGTAAGGGAATTGTCCATATTTAGGGTCAAATATGGGCTTTGAGGTCATAGTAAAGGCAGCACTATCATCTTAGCAGATAGACATACTGTCTCTCTCCTTGACACAATGAAGGCAACTGTCTGTGGTGTTTTGGGGAATGCAGGAGTCACTTTGATAACGGTGGTGCAGCATTGCTGTGGCACCTACAGTATAAGGTCAGAGGACATGACTGTCTGACTACCTAAAACCCACAGATGGGTTGGCCCCGATCTACCATAGGGGCAATCTAGGTCCCCCGGGGCTCTTGATCAGTAAGGGGCCGTCCATGATGGGAGAAAAAAATATTCTTATTCTTTTTGTGTCGGACTTCACAGAAATAGAAACACTCGCTTGATGTTGATAATTATTTTTGCTTTTATGCAAAGAAAATCAAGTCTCATGATTGACGGTTTCATTTCTCAGTTTGACGATTGGGCAAGTGATGATTGGTCAACAGGTCACAATGTACTGTGGAAAATCAATCGCTTAAGGGGATATGGACAGTGCCAGCTGTAACAAAAAGTCAAGTGGGGAAGCCCAAAGAAAGAAAAAAGGAAGAGAAAGAAGGGACTGCAATTTTTAAAAAAGAAAGTTTTTGTAACACTCATTTTGGTGATGTGCACCACTACAAACAAGATACATATACTGTGTTCCAGGAAGTTATGTAACATTATTCTCATGTCTTTCTTTTGGCTAGAAATGTATTTTAATCAGTGCTTCTTCACATTCTGTCAGCAGGATTTTAAAGATTCAGTACAGTAATAATCATGTATTTCAATCTCATTCCCTTCTGTAACAGAGGGCATGTTGATGTAAATTTGACCAACATTTTGGAACTGTTGTTATGAAAATGACATCCCACTGGATAGCCATAGAATCAATCAATAAACCAATCAACCAGTCAATCAAACTTTATTTGTATAGCACTTTTCATCCATTGTGATGTAACACAAAGTGCTTTACATAGAACAAACAAACAAAAGTTGTTGTTTTTAATCAATAACAATAGGGACTCAGGAAATGCTGTCATAACTCTCAAGAATCTGCAGTGAGGAAATACCAGAGGTAGGATGAAAATGTAAAAATAAATAAAATTATAAGGTAATACAAGATTAATAAAAAGATATAAAAGGTAAGAAACAATAATAAAAATAAATGAATAAATAAGACGAATAAAGTCACTTTAGAATAAAGTGGGTAAATCCAGAAATGTTAGGAGTAAAAGAGTAAAAGTAATGAAGTAAAACAGACATAAAAGGTGGGTTATGAAGAAGAAACTATAATAGAAGAAATGGAATAGTCCAAGTAGTAAAATAGGCTAAAATAGAAAATAAAAGACATTCATATATAAATAAAATTGATAGCCAAATTAAAAAGGTAGGTCTTAAGTTTGCTTTTAAAAATATCAACACTCTCTTCTGCCCTCAGGTTTTTTAGGAAGATCCAGAGATGATGACCATAGTAATAAAAAGACGCCTCTCCGTGGGTTTGTGTCTGGACTCCATACTGGGAATAATTAAAAGGCCCTCGTCAGAAGACCTGAGGAAAGCAAATCTGATAAAAAGGAAGGACTAAGACCATTAAGAGCTTTATAAACCAATAAAAGGATCTTAAAATCAATTCTGAAGCAAACAGGTAGCCAGTGCAGAGACTTTAAAATTGGTGTAATGTGTGCTCTCTTTCTTGAAATGAAAGAGGGAAAATACAAAATGGGTCTGAAAGACAAAAGCCAGTCAGATGTTTCTGAAGAACTGAAAGGAATCATTGGAAAAATCTTGTCTGGACCACATACATCCTTCCAGCTAAAAACCATGGCTGAGGTCTCTGGAATCAGAGTGGATGAAGATGACACATTCTGCCAAAACGGAAAATCTGCTGCTTTGAAAATAGTGGATTTACTTCGAGGGATGGATGTTTCAAAGATCAAACATAAATATCTCCCTTGTCAAGGCCAACTGTGGCATGACTGGTGCAAAATAAACAAGGAACAGTATCACCTCAAAGGGAACATTGAGATGGAGAAATGTAAAAAGCAGCAGAAATTGGAGAAAATACGTCAACAACAATGTTCTGCTCCCTGTAGTGAACTGATGAAGTTGTTCATTGAAAGCCTCTCATCTCTGCCATCAGAAGAAAAAGAATATTTCCTGAAATGGATTCAGATCTTACTGGATGCATTCTCCATAGATGATCTGTCCTCAATTCTCCAAAAGTATGATGAGAAGTGGTCTGAAGTCTTGACTTTGAAGAAGAAGCATGATACATCTGATCAGCTAACAAGTAAGCAAACTGAGCTTGAAGAAATATCAAAAAAACTGCAGTCAGCTACTTTTGGCTTAGAGCACATCTTTAGAGAAATTGGACAGATCTATGAAGCCCATACATCTCTGCAGGAACAAACAAAGATGGAAGAGACTGACTGGTCTAAATACCCTGAGCTGGCTGCAGAGCTGATGATATCAGGACACCCAATGGAGCTGATGGATGGTGATGCAGGTCATGTGCCTTTAACATGGATCTCTAGTCTTTTAGATCAAGTCAGCATACAGAAATACAGAAAAGTCAGCATACAGAAAACTTGAGGTCCAGTATGGGAACTGGACCTGGGCCCTGAGGAGCAACATGTTGACCATTGAGAACCAGCTTCATACCATAATTGAAAATGGAAAACTTGACAATGTTGAGCTTAATTATCTTTTTAAAGAAATTAGCAAAACATATGAAGAAACAAAAAAAGATATGAAAGTGTATTTTGATGATGAAAGAGACAAAGTAATGCTGGTTCAGTGGCGAGGCCGATTTGAAAGCAAAATCAAAGAGTTTCATGATGAACAGGTGAGAGGAGTTAAAAGAAAACTGGATGAGGTCATCCAGCAGAAGAAGGCTTGTAAAAAGATGGATGACAAGAAGACAGAGTTTGAGAACAAGCTGCTACAAAATAGCAAAGAGCTTGCTCAGCAGTTAAAAGACAAGGACAAAGATGAAGAGGAACTCCAAAAGCAGTTCAACAGTGTTTGGAGAGTCTGGGTTAAAGAATTCACTAGAGACACAAAACCTATTGAGGACATCAACCTGGAACAAGACCTGTTTACTGTCCTGTATGACCTTGGTGTTGAATTGGCTCAAATAAATGACTCCAAACACAGCGGTAGCTACAAAAACATATCAGAGATTGGGAATTATTTTCATTACGTAACCCTAAAGAAGAACCGAAATATGTTAATTCAAGCAGCCCAAACAGTGAGACTTTAGGGATTCTCTTCCATATGAAGAACAACAATTGATCAGATCCCTCATTGAAGATGTTGAACAACAGTCTCTTCATAACATTAAGAGCAAACCTGTAGCTACAAGAGGCTACAGTCCAACTTACTTGCAAGAAGTCGCCAAAATTGTAACAAAAGAAGTGACAGAATTTGAATCAAATGGGAAACATGCTCTGAAGAAGGAGTTTACAGTTGATCTGTTACTGTATGTGTTTGACAAAGCATGAAGCTGGATTTCAGAGTCCCACAACAAATTCAGGAAGAGCAATGATGCTCTCACTTATTTAGAAAGCAAGAAAATGCAGTATTACAATATTTTCAAAAGTTTCTGCAAAGGAAACTCATCTGCTGTTGTGCTTGGAGAACTGATCTGTGAAAAACTGAAAGTTTCTACTGTTGAAGCTGTCTGTAACAAAACTGCCATAGATCTCGCTGGAGAGATGATGTGCAGTTTCCCAGCATTCAATGGGAACAGGTTGAACTTGGAGAAACATGTGTTGAAGTCACTAGCTGAGAAAGAAGACTTTGATGGTTTCATCAACTACATCCGACACCCAAGGAGCCATGTTAAGAGTTTCATAAAGGAGGAAGTAGAGAAATACATCCTCACAGACAACAAAGATAAAGCACAGAAAATACTCAAGAAAAATGTTGAAGACGTCAATAAACTTGTGAGTCAAGCTTTGTTTGATGCAACAGAGAAAGTCAAAACTCAGAGAGGAAACACAGACATGTGGCTGGAGGAATTTTCCAGTCTGATAAAAGACGTGCTGACATTTGACACCATTAGTTCTGAAAATTTCAGTGACATAAACAAATTTGACTTTCTTAAAGAAGAGATAGAGAAAGGACTTACATCCATCATTAAAGAGTTGAGCAGCCTCTCATTGGATAAGATGAAGGAATTCAGGCAGAAGCCAGATCAAATCCTCATTGATCAGCTGTGTAACTGCTGCTGGGTAATGTGTCCATTCTGTGCAGCTGTTTGTACAAACACCATCAAAGATCACAGTCCTGATGATCACAGTGTGCCTTTTCATCGATCAACTGCAGTCACTGGTAAACACTATAAAGACACAGATGAGATGAGCATCCATTTCTGCACAACCAATGTTGCAAGTGATCGCAGTTTTTACCCTTGTCATGATACAGATGAGACCATTCCCTATAAACTGTACCGGATTGCTGGTCCAACATATGCTAACTGGAGAATTATCCCTGATGAGTCTAAGCTGACGTACTGGAAATGGTTTGTATGTCAATTTCAAAAGCAGCTGGAAGACCACTATAACTATAAATTCAAGGGCAGAGGTGAAATTCCCAAAGAGTGGAAAACATCTGAAGAAGAAGCGATTAAAAGTCTGGATGAAATGTGTTAGTGAGCCGACACAACACAACTACAACCCTGCTGAAAATAATGACACTGTTTTGTTTTCAAGAACCAAAATAATACAAAACAGTGTTTTCAGATTTATGCTGATTTATAGTTGACAGGTGAATTAGTGTGTGAGTAATACATGTAAACAGTCAGTGAACTCATACATACAGAAGACTTTTTGACTGTTGAACACACATCTGGTTGCTTGATTGAAATCAACACAAAACTAAAGAGGACACAATAACAAAGTGATTTAAAGGATGTTTGTTTCATAAAAACTTAAAATCAATTTTTCATCTACAAAGTCAGTTAGAGGATTTCTGGAAATGCAGATAGTTTAAATAAATGTAAAAGCAGAACACAATATGTTGTCTGTTTGTTTTTCAAAGAAAGAGAATTCATGTAACTACTTTGTGTTATATGTAAGATGAGACAAAGGATGGATATTTTAATTTCAATTAAATCAGAATACATGAAGTTTAAAGTGTGAAGTTCAATTATCGAAATCTAAATTCAAAGACGTATTTTCTGTTTGTAGAAACTTACAACATAAAAACACAGTTGAAGTTGAGTCATGTTAGAGAACATATCAACCATATGATTTAAAGTATTTGACATGTTCAGTTGTGTAATGTTTATCTCTTTTCAACCATTCTGTTATTATTTACACATGAGTGTTTTTGTAGTTTAGTTGAAGTGAACTTGTGCTCTGTCTCAGCTCTTCAGATATCCACAGTTCATGTAAACAGTGTCATTCATCTGAAGAGAACGTTTCTAAAAGATTTCATCATTTATTCAATTCATCAGTCAGTGACAGTGAGTCATACTTCATATGTAGTGAAGGTTTCTTAATGTTTCTGTAATAACAGTCTCTATTAACACATGTAACACCTGCCATAGAACACAATGCATTTATGTTTTATTCTATTTTATTGAGGTCTGAATCAAGAGAATGACATCAAACATTTTCTCTAAAATAAAAATATAAAATGGAGATAGTATCATGATGGCTCTCTGTCTAAATATTATAAATTAACAGTTGTGTTATTTTCTTTGTTGTTATTTGATCTAGTCGACTTTTTATAGAAGGATGTTAAGACCTCATTTATGTTCAAGAATTTAAATTTCTTCTTTATTTTTTCTTACTTATTACAACATATAGTTGATGTAGATTCTTATATATGTGATGATGAATCTGATATAATGTTTCTATATAAGATGTTTGATCATTTGAAGTATGACTTTTGTGTTCCTGCTTTTTAATTATATTTTTCTATGTACTTTATTGAAGTGTTAATTGTTTTGGATGATTAATCTCACCTGTCATCATAGAGCTTGTCAGACTATTAGTGTGCATGATATATAAATATGAGCATGTTTTGCATTTATTAAACATTTTGACCTGATGAAGATTCATGTAGAAATATTTTCATCAATAAACTTTTGTGGCTTGGAGTAAATGTGCAGGTGTTTCTTTTTTCATTGTATTTTTCACACATTCAGGTGTTTTTTATAGTATCATTTGATGTTATACATCTCAAAAACCAATAAATCTGATAACATGGTGCATCACCTTTGACTGTATCAATATCATATTATTCAATACAAATTTGACATATTGTGTAATGGAGGATATTTTAGCATTTCTTAAACATTTAAAGGTTTGAGAAATGCTGAGGATGTTATGATGTTGTCCAGCTGTATTTTTCCCTCGTCTTGTTTGATGGGTCAGATTAATCACCAGTGGTGCTCAAATACTTCAGCCACAGATTTCACATCCAGGTTACCATTTATTTTCTGTTTAGTGAATAAATTAAAACATTCATTCTTAAGAACTGAAACTTTACTTCTCACCATGAGACAGAATTATTTCCTTCACCTTTAGCTGTTTTTCAATTCAACTTCCTGAGAAAAAATAGTTTAAAGTAAAGCAGTTTAAAGTTATAGGAGACACAATGTGGTTTAAATGGAAAGTGTTATACCCAGCTTGTTTAAGAGCATAACAAAGAAGGGAGGACCACACAGTAATAGCTCAAATTAAAGAAGTCATTTATTAAAGATAGCAAATTCAATAACCATGGGGCTGATTTCCTGGACAGGGATTAAGTCAAGTCCAAAACTACAGTAGTTTCTCCATGGATATTTTCACAGAATCCTGTATTTAGTCTAGAACTAGTCTTAATCTCTCTGGACCAAAGAGTTTTAAAGTAAAAAAGAACATGAACCAAGGCTACATTCAACACATTCAACACAATCTAAAACCAAAACCACATAGATTGCCTGAAAGGCACCAGCCTTCCAGGAGGACGAGATACAGAGAGAGAGAGGACACCATCTTGAAATACCCTTTTAAAAAGGCTCCCAACAGGTGACCTCAATCCCTTGATGAGGTGGGAGGGACCAGACCATCTGGGAGGAGAGAAGCAAAGGCACGAAGTAGAAGTAGTTAGTATTGAGGCCTAGGGCCATCAAACAAGTTACACTTTTTACTGAAAAGTACATTTTATCTGATGTGAAGATTTGTCATGTTACTTTGACCTCACATCATCATTACCAATGTTTTCACTAACTGTTGTTAAAATCTGTAATATTTACAGTATTTACATTGACGAAAATGAGCTGAGCTTTAAATCAGGATCAGGCTTCAATTAGTGAAAACTGACATTCAAAGACTATTTGAATGTAAACCTTTTATTTTCTGAAGCACAACAGTAAATATTGAAGTAAGGAAATGACCTCTGCATCACAGCCGAGGTCGATCTGGAATCTGAGCGGATCAGAGACTATCTAATAAATGTAATCTTAATGTTTGTGTTTGTAGAGCTCAGAATATTAGACACATATTCACATTCAGAATATTAATAAAAACATGAATGCTCCACGCAGAATGAAAGTACACATTGTTCAAGACTTATAATTATTACATAGATAACTTTACATTAGTTTATTCCATTGAGGGGCTGCTATAGAATAAATGTAAGTCTTTGTTTAGCTTACCTATCAGCATCATGGTGAATTAGCCTCTATATTTTCAGCTGATCTCCAGCTTTCAGCTCCACATTGTTCAATTCAAGTTGTTGTGAAGTTCAGAGTTTCAACCAGTTTAATTAAAAAATGAAAGATTACATTTAGTAATTTTTACACTGAGTAAATCTATCATTTATAAAAGCAGAAACAAAGCAGTTCATCTTACCATGTTCATATTGGATGCTGGTGTTGGTGAAGAGCCCTGGAGCTAATAAGATGGAAGATGGTTCTCTGTCCTGAGACAACAAGTAAGTAGTGTGATGGTGAAATTTCACTTAATCTATAAGCACAAATTATTCAATTCAATGACTTTTATCATCACAGTTTGGTCCAATTATCATCATCACAATTAAGCAGTCTATTCTATGCAAAGGAAGCTCTACATGTAATCATTGCTGTTGAACTCTGCACAGTGTTGACTTTGTATTCCTAAATTCCTCTCACTGCATTCAGTGAAAAGGTGAGGCAGCAGACACTCTGAGACTGTCACTCTCATTTTAGTCCACCAGGTGGTGCTGCTGGGCTTTACAACACTGAACCTAAATAACTAACAAGTCAATTATTTCTAAACCATTGAAATGAGATGGTCTGGTCACAGGTAGTAAAATGTTGAAGTTGAAGTGTTTTAATTGGTATATGAGTGTGAGAGTAAAGCGGCACTGATTCATATTCAGCAAATCAGCAAATGTTTATTATTATTATTATTATTATTATTATTATTATTATTATTATTATTATTATTATTTGGATTATACAAACAAATCTATTTTATCATCTTTTTATTTATTTTAACTTTGCTGTTGTGCAATCTGTTCTTACATGATTCTGAGGAGTTGGAGGAAAATGCAGCTGTGTCACATGTGAATAAACAGTTCACATGTTTAATCAGTGGTTCACCACTTTCAGTTGTTGATCATCGGTGTCATATCTTTACCTTGTAGCTGTTTTATGACTGTTAACACGACAAAGAAATGATTAATCTCAAATTCTCCATGTAAATGAAATCAGCTTTTCTTAAGATATCTATGCAACACTCTACAACATCTTTAAACTCCATCTCTTTATAACCCTGTCAGATTCAGAGAAACTTCTCCGTGTCTTTATCTCCTCAGGACTGGACTACTGCAATGTGTTCTTCACAGAGATCTCTGGCAGGAGCATTTAAAGGTTCCAGTTCATTCAGAGCAGGGCTGCCAGGATCCTGATGAGATCATGAAAAGACAAACATAGAACACCAATTCAGTTTTCATTGCACTGGCTCTCTGTCTCCTTCAGGATTAACTACAACTCCTGCTACTTACATACAAATCCATCAGCTGACATGAACCTCCCTACCTGCAGGAACTGATCCCACCACAAACGTCCACCTGCACCCTCTAACCTGCCAGCTGTTCTATGTTATTAATACTGTAGCACTATTCATTTCACTATGAATTAAATACTACTATCATTATTATTGTTGTTGTTTTCCTCCACCTGCTCTGTGATGACATTACTACTGTTTCATCTTTTTCTTACATGTATTACTGTCATTTTCTTTCTGTTATATAACGGTACATATAGTGACTTTTCAAAATAAATGTTTTTGTTTACTGGAAACAAAACAAAAAAAAACAGGGAATAAAATCCATAGTCCTCATCTTGAAGTTCATATGAATTTTTTGTACCTTGAAGAACACTGTTTCACTGTTTTATTGCAGTAGAAAGATAATGATGGAATTTGGCAGTAAAAACACTGTAATACAGGAAGATATAAACTTGATTTGACTCATGGATGACTAAAGCCTCATAATAGATTCTTAAATAAGGTGGGTGGAGGCTTTTGACCACATCACTAACATTGAAAGTGCATTATAAAGGGGTCCTTTATGGCCAGTATGAACAGAAGAATGATTACGGCAAGAAAAACATGATCATTTGAGACAGACATGAGACATGAAAAGTTGTGAGCCTGGCCTTTAATGAATTAATGATTTCACGACTGTTACGAACCCCAGCTCGTAGGGGAAAAGGGAAAGTTACACTCAACCCGGTGGAATGGATTCTGAAATAAGGGGGTATTTATTACAGTTAATGTTGACACGTGGTGACAAATAATAAATGCAACCGAAAAGGGCCGCCAGGTGCTGATAAATAAATAAACAAAGATAACGAAAAGAGAACTCCTTACAAATGAAACAGAGCTTAATGCCTAATGACTTATACACAACAAATAGAATAATTCTAAACAAAAACCTAACTACCTACTCTATGTCAAATGAAAACCAAAATACAAAGGATCAGCACCCCTAAACCTAGCAGAAGATAATACAATGGAAAACAATGCAGCCAAAGGTACCTTACCCTTGCCCAACTCTGGGTACTCTGGACTTACTCCTTACATTGTTAAAACAGACTCGTTACTTGTTTCAACCTCAGTGACTTTATAAAAAGAAGACATGACGTACAAATAAGTGATAGAAAACCGATTTATTTATTTTATTGTGGTGTGTGCTCCGGTAAGATGCTGCCCTTCCGGCTGTTCATATCAAAATCTACTAGTCTAACAATGTGCAGACTGCAGGAATATGACAGCAGCAGGAAGACTCCTACCATATGAACACATGCTGTGCACTGTGCACAGTGAGGTCCATTATAACAGCAATCTGTGACAGTGAGTGAGTCAGTGAGGAGCGATTTAAAAAATCACATCATGCTTAACGCGTTAACGCTGACAGCCCAAATATTTATATTATATATTATATATTTATATATATTCTGTCTGAAATGTTTCTTGCAGCAAAACCAGACTGTGTCCAGTGATTTTTTTTCTGTGCAGGTTGTTAACAAAAGAGGAAAACTATCCTTTTTTCTTGTGCCGAGAACTTTTTTCATTTTGTCGAGTTATCAAAAGAGGTATTGTGTATCATTGACTGTCATTTTTTTTGACTTTTTTAAATTATTTTTTTTATAGTCTATACTTACAATTAAGTACATAATGTGAGTACTTTTGCCACCTGGGCATAGATTTGCGTATCGACGGTGGTACTAGCAATTTCAAGGTGTTGAACTAGGGATTGAATTGTCTCTACCAATATTTGTACTGATCTCAGACCATCAAGCTGTTTTAACTCGATATAACATTGATAGTATGATCTCTGCAGAGTTGCCAGGTTTGTGTGAAAACTGGGTTAAATATGATGAATAGTGGAATATGAAGAATACTTGATATGATTAAATTCAAACTGTGTGACATATTGACAGCTGCAGCCTGACAGCAGCAGTAGTGGAGTCAGTAATGAACAGTGAAGAATTTAAAATGAATAGTAGCCTATTCATGGTTTAAACATTTGAAATATCACAGAATTGAAAATGACTTCACTGGCCAAAACTAACATAAGCTGATATTATATTTAAATTTCAGGTGTTGAGTGTTGTTAGCTTTTTATCTTTACTTGTGTCTTTACTTTACTTAGTGTGTGTTGACACTGTGTGGTCTATAACTTGGCCTGTCTAGGAAAACTTTGAGGAGAACATATTGTGTTCACTACAAATAAACACAATATGTAAGATGTGTGATTTCTTCTACAGTAAAACCATGTTCATATTCAGCCTGTATTGTTATTAGAGCATACCATTACGTAATAGCCTACCTATAATGACAACAGTTATATTAACCAGCTGTAAAATATGTATTTCACTATAGCTACAAAATAGTCTGTTTAGGCTGGTTAGAGTTTTACAGCTAAATTGTCATCAAATTATATTTGAAATCAAACTGACTTCAAATTTGATTATTGTGGATGTGTAGACAATAGAAACTACATAAATGCAGCAGTAGTGTTAGATCAGTGGAGTTTAAGTGAAATTGTGTTCCTTGCTAAGCTATGTTTAGGCAGGTGAAAGACAAATAGACAAACAGACATAAATGACCAACTAACAGTATTGACATCTGTAGATATTTGTGTAAACAATCTGTTATTGATATCAAGAATCCCTCACTCAGTGCATCCCTCACTTTTTGTCTGTTTTCCCCACTGCACGTATGAAAATGATGTACTGTAATTCATTGTGAACAGCAATGGTTTGTATCTGATACATCTAGGTCTCTGAAGTAGTACTAAAGTAATTCAATCAGGGTTGGCAGGTCTAGTATCTGCATTTCTTTTAAATGAGGGATGACAACGTAAAGTGAAAGTAGGACAGCTGTAACTCATGATTTCTCTGATAAGTTGTGACAATACTGTGAACACTAAATGAAACATTAACCAGTTAGTGGAGTTTGGGTTTCACATAAGATTAAAAAAAGACAGATAACACATTTAATGGAGGTAAAGGTCGTATTTTATGAGTTTTAATATATTATTATGTACGTAGGTATAAGATATCACTGATGTTTATCTATAACACACACATAAAGTCCAACACAGTAATCTGTGCTCATCAGTTTAGAAATGGTCCTGATCACTCTTGAAGTTCATTTTTATCTGACTATTTTAAAAATCAGATGTTTCTCACAAAAGCTTCAATTTGTTTGTATGTGCAAGTTTGAATGTGTGTAAAGCTGCAATGAACAACTCTTCTGCTAACTAATCTGCTCATTATTATCTTGATAAATTGTTTTGTCTTTATTATTAAATGTCAGATAACTGTAGTTATTTCTTAGACCTCATGGTGATGTCTTTAAATGTCTTATTGTGTCTGATCTATCATCCAAAATTCAAAGATGTTCTATTTACTATAATGTCAAAGCTTCAAGTCCTCACATTTGAGAAGCTGTTGTGTGATCTGTTTTTTCTTTCATGACTTTCCAATAGAAGAGTTGGAGGTGAATGTAGCTGAAATCAAGGTTAAAAAAACAGCTTTTGCTTTCTAAACTACTCATTTATTTCTGAGAACTTTGATTGTAATGTAACATTATATTGTAGTAAAATTATATTTACTAAATTACAAACAAATTAAAATTCAAAGATCTCAGAAGAATGATGTAAATGACCCAATACACACATTTAAGTTTGCATTTGTACTGTATTCTTTTTATTGCTTTGATTTTTTTTATTTCAGTGAAGACGGAATTTTAATTTGAAAAGACACTATATGTATATAACAGAAAGAAACTGACAATAAGAAAGGAAATAAAAAGATTAAACAGTGCAGTGATGTCATCACAGAGCATGATGAGGGAAACAACAACAATAATAATTATTAAAATAATGGTAATAATAATAATTTCTTCTAAATGTTCCTAGAAAGGCCAAGTTATAGACCACACAGTGCCAACACACACTAAGTAAAGTAAAGATACTAAACACACCCAACACCTGAAATGTAAATATAATATCAGCTTATGTTAGTTTTGACCAGTGAGGTCATTTTCAATTCTGTGATATTTCAAATGTTTAAACCATGAATAAGCTACTATTCATTTTAAATTCATCACTGTTCATCACTGACTCCACTTCTGCTGCTGTCAGGCTGCAGCGCTCATTAATATGTCACACAGTTTAAATTTGAGTGTTGCCATATAATCATATCAAGTATTCATCATATCCAACTTTTCAATCTTTATCATATTCAACCCAGTTTTCACAGAAAACACACAAACCTAGCAACTATGCAGAGATCATCTTACTAATAACCAGTGGCGGCTGGTGACAAAAATGTTTGGGGGGGCGCAGTTTGATGGTTGGTGGTCCTAGGGTTAGTGTCAAATAAGCCGTAGCACCACTTCATACCGCAGCAAAAAAATATAATTAAGAAAGAAAAACTAATCTAAAATCAACACAACACACTATAATGTCCCCTGGTTTGTCCCAGTATAGTATCTCAGACCCACAGAGAGAGGAATAAAAAATTATAACCAGACATGATAAAATGCCCATTTCACTCACATCACCTAAAGATACCATCAGTTAAAGCAGAGTTACCAATAACGTAATATGCTTAAAAAGAGACACCACCTATATTTTAGTTATTGTGTCTTCAGTCCTGATTTCACTGTAATCTGTTAGTTGTTGCAATACCTAAAGATGACAATAGATGGCGCATTAAGCACTATACACTGCTGTGATTAGGCATAATTTATTTAACTTATTTTAATAATGAAATGTACCCAAATCAACTGTAATAGTCAAAATTACTTTCATCATTTCTTATCCTGCATTTATGCATTTTAGTTTTTTACACTTCATAGATATGTCTTTTATAAAGTATTTTTTTTAACACTTTACAATATTAATAACAGTAATGCAGCTACTACCTGATCTTTTATATGTCCTGTTGGAGCTGCTGGATGCAGCCACTGACTGAATCTATGTTCCTCTTCTGGAGCTTGGCATAGCGGAGGTCTACATGTGGCCAGATGTGGTGAAACAGCTGCAGAAAGAGCTCAGCAATGCTAAGTCTGCTAAAAACAACTTAGCTCCATGCTATTGTCTCGATGGCTGCAGCTTTCTGTTTGATTTTTTTCAGAGAGATGTTTTAGGTCTCGTTCCCCTGTCATTGTCCACAACGCTTCGGTGCTGACACTTTGAAACAGCAAACAGATTAAGCAATAAAAGGAATAACTCACAAAACATCCAGCTAGCCAGCTCCGTTTATCATTTCATCAGCAGGAGAAACTCTCAGCTCCTCCATCACCTGCTGCTGCTTTATCCTCTTTCTCTCTTCTAGTTAAAGTCTTGTGAAATTAGGTTTTTGTAGAGAAATTACAAAATAATCTTCTTTAATTTCCGCGGCTCCACTTTAACGTCATCTCCTGAACCTACCGTCAGCAGGAGTTTGGGTGACAGCAGCTGACGGGAGGGCGTGAATGACAGCCGGAACTGTCCAATCACAGTAGATTAAAAAACATGAAACAACAACAATTCGCTGCCAATAAAAGTGGGCGTGTCCGGGGCGCACTGAGCTGCGCCCCGTGGGAAACGTGATGCAGGCCAATGAGAGAGCAGCCTCAGGTCATGTGCTTGTCAAAAGTTTGAGGGCTTGCATTGACTTCCATTAGTCCGGCGCCCCGCATACAGGAAGTACATATAGAAATTAATAAAATACCATTTGGAATCGATTTATAATGAATAATGACAGGTGCTTAGAGGCTAACAGGACCATCTTGCTAACAAATACTATTTATTTCATAATTATTTAGCATTTTCTAATTCATTTATGTTTAATATGTTTAAGTAGATTTTGGCCAGATATTTGATGGGGGCGGCGCCCCAGCGCCCCGCATTGACCGGCCGCCACTGCTAATAACATTATTTAACATGTGGAGTTAAAACAGCTAAAATGGCCTGAAATCAATGTTGATAGGGACACATCAGCAACACCTTGACATTGTTAGCCTATTCATGGTTTAAACATTTGAAATATCGCAATATTGAAAATGACTTCACTGGTCAAAACGAACATAAGCTATATTATATTTATATAATAAAACTTTTTTCGGCTTCAAAAAGCCAGTTCAGCTTAACTCTGAGTCAGTTACCCTGGCAACATACTCCGTGAACGTAACCTGCTCGCTGGCAGGTTTTCTAGAACTAACTCTGAGTTTCTCTTCCTTTTTAGTTGAAGCCTGCAGACTGAAGGAGCTGTCAGACATGGTGTCCTTTTCTTAAAGAGCCAGTTGATATTGAAGCACAAATACTGAGCAGAAATCTCTGTCAGAGGGTGATCAGACCCCGCTGGGATGTTTTATCAGCTGATGATTTTCTGTTCGAGTGTTTCCGTTTTTCTGTACAATCGATCATTAATCTGAATATTCTCAGCCCTCGTATCGTCTGTTCGACACATCGTGGACATGCTCTCAGTTCAGAACTAATTCTTTGTGTTGCACTTTGTTTTTGTTTTGCCAATGGCAGTTTTATGTAACAGCGGTGACACTGAGCATGTTTCTAAGGCAACGGTCTGTCGGCTGTCAGAAATGCAATAGTTGAAGGGTATTGAAAGCCAAGTGGTTACTGCGCATGCCTCATAGTGACCGTGTCGCTGGTTCGATACCAGCGAGGAACTTTTGCTGCAGGGCTCTCTCTCTCTCTCTCTCTCTCTCTCTCTCTCTCTCTCTCTCTCTCTCTCTCTCTCTCTCTCTCTCTCTCTCCTGTCCCCCTCTAAACCAGCTACTGTTAAATTAAGGTGAAAGTGCCCAAACATAAATCTCAAAAAAACAAAATTTGACTCTTGCACTGAAGATGATGATTTATCAAGATAAATTAGCAGAGAGTCATTGGTTGCAGCCCTATGCAGATTAAAACTTGCGCATACAAACAAAATGAACACACAAAAGTCAGTTGAATCAACATTGTTTATCTGTAAAATGTTCATAAGAACAGATTTAGAGCTGCATTGAAACGCTTTGAAAAAAGCGTTCGACACAATTAATCATGATATCCTAATACAAAAACTGGAAAGGTATGGGATCAGAGCGGTAGGGCTACAGTGGTTAAGAAGTTACATTGAAAACAGAAAACAGTTTGTGCAAGTGCAGGATACAAAATCGTCTCTTTAAAGTATCACTTGTGGGGTACCACAGGGGTCGATTTTAGGACCAAAACTTTTCATATTGTACATAAATGACATATGCAATGTTTCCAAAATATTTAAATATGTAATGTTTGCTAATGATACAAATATTTTTTGTACAGGTGAGAATCTTCAGCAGCTGTTAGAGACTGCTGCAGCAGAATTGGGGAAGCTAAAGTTGTGGTTCGTTGCAAATAAATTATCATTAAATAAAAAAAAAAACCAAATTCATGGTGTTTGGGAATACGAATAAACAACTGAATACTTCGATTGAATTAATGATTGATAGTGTTAAATTGGAAAGAGTAAATGAGAGCACATTTTTAGGATTAATTATCGACCATAACTTCAGCTGGAAACCACATATCAAATATATTAGGTCTAAATGAATGCGCTCGGTAGGGATTCTCTGCAAAACAAGGTATATATTAAATAATAAATCTTTACAAACACTGTATTGTACACTTGTGTTACCAAATATGACTTATTGTGTTGAAGTATGGGGAAACACCTACAGAAGCAACCTACAGCCAATATACAATATGCAAAAGAGAAAAATAAGAATAGTGAACAAAGCAGGTTATTATGATCACACCAATGCAATGTTCATAAAATCACAGACACTGAAATTTTGGGATCTAGTACAGTTCAAAACCGCACAAATTCTGCATAAAGCACATTATAAATTACTTCCTGGCCATATACAAAAACACTTTAGTGATAGAGAAGGGAAATACGATCTAAGAGGGAGATGGAATTTTAAACAACCAATTGTTCACACTACTCTGAAAAGCATGTGTGTATCTGTCTGTGGGGTGAAGCTGTGGAACAAGTTAACTGATGAGATCAAAAAAAGTACAAATCTGTTGCAATTTAAAAATAAGTTCAAAAAAATTTATTTTGGAAAGATACAGTCTTGACGGTGGCGAATGATTTTTGGGATTAATATTAAATATTTATTTTGCTTGATATTTGCTGAGTATGTTCATGTAGGTGTATGTATATCTGTGTAGATGCCATGTATGCTTGTTTGTTTATGTATAGGTAATGTATATACATATATTTACATGTATGGTTTAAAGGTTAGGGCATTAATAAGCTTGTAGCTTCAGCCCTGACCCTATCGAACAGCCATGTAGCCCTGTTAGAGGGATGTGTTACTGTTTTCTTTTTTGTGGTTTTATTTTTTATTTTTTTTGCTGATCGAAATAAAATAAACTCAAACTCAAACTCAAACACACAAACACACATACACAGTATATTGCGCATATTGCACTTATGCCTATGTAACCTGAGGTAGGTGTTGAATACTGTAGTGTATAGAAGGTGCTGAGTTGAGGTGCTGGGGGTGGGGGGTGGGTGGTTAACTGTTCAGGAGCCTGATAGCCCAGAGATAGAAAGTGTTTCTGAGCCCGTTTGTGCGGATCTTCAGGACCCTGTATCTTCTGCCAGAGAGCAGAAGTTTGAAGAGGGGTGAGATGGGTCAGACAGGATCTTCCTTGCCCTGTTTAGCCCCCGAGAGTCTGCAATGTCCTCCAGGGAGGGCAGGGGGCAGCCAATGATATTTTGTGCCGACTTGATGACCCCCTGCAGGGCTTTTCTGTCCTTGGCTGTGCAGCCGGCATACATCACCGTGATGCAGTACGCCAGCACGCTTTCTATCATGGAGCGATAGAAGGTCTGCAGCAGCTTTGCCTCAAGGTGGCATTTTTTCAGTAGTCTTAAGAAGTGCAGTCTCTGCTGAGCCTTGCCCACAACCGCTGATGTGTTGGTGTGCCATGTTATCGTCAGCCACATGCACACCGAGAAACCTGAAAGAAGAGACTCTCTCCACACAGACACTGTCTATCTGTAGTGGGGTGGGGTCTACTCTCTTCCTCCTCCAGTCCATCACCATCTCCTTGGTTTTGCTAGTGTTCAGCAACAGGTTGTTTGCTGAACAACAGGCTATGAGCCTCTGGACGAAGGGTTGTTAATTGCAGCACACACAAACAAATTGAAACTTTGTCAGATGCACCTGATTTCTAAAATGGTCAGAGAAGAACAAACTCAGGATCATTTGCTTATCAACCTGATAAGCACAGATTACTGTTGGACTTTATGTGTGGGCTGTAGATAAGTAAGAAACCAAAGCTTCAATAACAGGTTAATGTTTAATTTAGTGTTCACAGTATCTTGAATACATATCAGAGAAGTCATGAGTCACAGCTGTCCTACTTTCACTTTACGTTGTCATCCCTCATTTAAAAGAAATGCAGATGCTAAGAAATCTGGGCATCAGTGATTTATAACACCTACGTGATGGATATGAGACTGTTCATCAAAATGTTAATGTTTAATATTAAAACTCATAAAATAGGACCTTTACCTCCGTTTAATGTGTTTATTGCCTTTCTGATCTTGTTATGTGAAACCCAAACTCCACTAAATGTGAAATGCAGATACAGAAATCAGACCTGCCAAGATGCATCAGAATCACTACTGTTCACAAAGAATTATTGTAAGTAATTTGCATACATATTCATTACAGTACATCATTTTCATACGTGCAACAGGGAAATCACACACAAACGTGAGGAATGCACTGAAGCAAAAATTCTTGGTACCAGTAACAGATTGTTTACACAAATATCAGCAGATGCTAATACTGTTACTTAGTCATTTCTGCCTGTTTGTCTATTTGTCTTTCACCTGCCTAAACATAGCTTAGCAAGGAACACAATTTCACTTAAACTCCACTGATCTACCACTACTGCTGCATTTATATGCATGTTTATATGATCTACACCTCCACAATAATCAAAGTAAAATCACTTACAGACCACACTACCAACACACACACACACACACACACACACACACACACACACACACACACACACACACACACACACACTCCCTTAATAATCTATGTAGACTGTATTTTCTAAATTGTTTTTATTTTTATTCCTGCCGAAAACTGTATAATAATATATTGTAGCTGTGTAGTAGCTAGCTACATACTTAATCATCTCTATAATAAATATTTGGTACTAACTAGAACACAACCTTGTGTTGCCATAAAATCTTTAAGGAAATCATTAGAGTATTTTCAAAATGTGTTTACTGAATGCCAAAAACAGAAAACTGGAGACAATACAAAGGGAACTGCAAAGTGCAGCAGACAGTAAGGGGGGAGGGGGGGTTTAAGGTCTCAGGGTCAAAGGTGACTATGGGCAGATGATGTTCAGCCGTATGTCCGCTACAATGACAATGGCAGGAGAAATAGTGCAAATCTATTGTTGTATGTCAGTCAGTGCCTTACTGCCCCAAGTAACTGGAAAGACAGGACAAATAACAGAGCTGCCCAGTCTTTCAAGATTGTTTGTAATTCAGTACTGTCACTGAACTTAACTCCTCCAAAGAAATGCTGCATTGCCAGTTGTTGGTGAAATATTTGTGCTCCCCGCCTCGGGTCATTCTCTGGTCATTTTCTATGCTGGGAGCTGAAGGCCATGACCTGTCTCTTTCAGAGCAGTTAATCTCTCTGCCTACTGAGGTTGGCTGGCATAAGTAGCTGGTTGGGAGGAGATATTCTGTGCTTTGTGCAGATGATCAGACTGGTCTCCTCTCAGAACGGATAGCAAGTTATCTGTGTACAGACAACATGACTTCAGTTAACTTTAATCAATATTGTGTCTTGTTTATAGTTCAGTAACCAGTGGAGCCACAGATGTGTGAAGAATAAACTTATGTTTAGGTGGTTAGGTTGAGGATTTGGTGAAGGGTTTAGATATTCTTGTCCAGAAGCAGACTGCAGAATTCAGTGGCATCGCAGTGTTTCACTTGTACTGTAACTTGATCAAGCTTCAATAGATGTTCCTACATAAGACATTCTGGTCTCCTGACAAGTTCTTTACTTTGGGTTAACTAGCTCTGCATCAATTCTTTGACACCACTGACAACTGCATCAGTTCTCCAAACTTATGTTCAACAAGACAAATTTAGAAACAGACATGGAGAAGGAAGGCTGTCAGATGTTCTGCTGCTTTCTATTCAGATGGACATCCCAACTGATCAGAACAAGGTTAAATACTCATGGTCAAAAGAATGCTTCCTTTATTTCATCAATCTTGCTTCTCACTTCCCAGACATAATGTTAATAGTTCCATGTTTTTACTACAGATGTGTTTGTTAAACATTTCAAATGTTACCCATTACCCTGTATTTTATTACAGAAATGCTTGCAAAATAAATGTTTAAAAAGAAAATCCTATTTAACACAAAGGTGTTGTTTCCTTATAGTCTGAGTCACTGTATAAAATATTCAAGGAAACCTTTTTTTTATCAAACATGCATCATTTTCTCTACTGATGGAGGCCCATTGAATGTACTGTATCAGAGGCCCTTTATATATTTTTTCCTGTGTCCCTCGTGCAGACTGAGTCCGCCCGTGTTTACCAGTCTAATGACTTTCCTCTAAACCACACCATGTCCGAGAAATCACATGATACAACTCTCTTACTTTCACTTTTCACTTTCAGAATAACTCAGGCTGTTATCACACCACATAAAGTTTGTTCAGAGCTGGTAGGAGGAGTTTGTGATGGGTACACCCAGAACAAATACTGTGATCCTCAGACATCTACAGTATATAAAGGATGCTGACTGGTAAAGCTGGTACAGAGGAGGAAGACACATCCACACAGGTCAGCAAGATTTCTGACATCGAGAAACAAAGGTGAGATTGTACATTTTTACAATATGTTTGTATAAATACCTTGTCAAATCTGTACATGGGTCAATGACGTATAAAGATTTGGAACAACTCAACTGTAGAATAATAAAAACCAGCATATCTAAAGCAGTAGTTCAAACATTCAGAATGTTGTGTACCTGAAGATATTATACATTTGAAATTAAGTGATTATAGTGGGGGGGTTTTCAAGATTAATTGGCGCTGGCCTTAAAAAAAGTCATGTGGTGCGACCATGATTCATCTTGAAATAAATCAATTTACTTAACACGCTTCACTTTTTTTTTTTTTTTTACAAGTTTTCAGTAATATAACATAAAGTGTTTGGAAACAAAGTATTTGCATTTTTTTTTTTTTTTTGTAAATGATGATCTTTTATTTATATAAGATATTTCAAGATGAATCATGGTCGCACCACATGACTTTTTTTTAAGGCCAGTGCCAATTAATCTTGAAAAACCCACTAAAATCACTTTCAAATTGTAATATGAATTTTCAGGTACACAACATTCTGAATGTTTGAACTACTGCATTAGATATGCTTGTTTTTATTATTCTAAAATTGAGTTGTTGAAAATCCTTATACGTCATTGACCCACATATACAGTTTTTTTGTCGCAGGCTTTAACATTTCAAAGAAAAACTTCAGTTTCATGCCTTGATATTTCTTCTTTAAGCTTTGCCTGTTCTGGCTAGTGAGGGAGAGGTTTTGTTAAATGGGTTTTGTTGCTGTGCAGCTTTGCAGCCATACACACAAAAACACTTATTTGATGTTTTTTTCTCCATGATCGTCTATGACACCAGGGGCCCGTTTCAGAAAGCAGGTTTAGTGAAAACTCTGAGTTAGTTAACCCTGAGATGAGGGAAACTCTGGTTTTTCGGTTTCACAAAGCCAGTTCAGCTTAACTCTGAGTCAGTTACCATGGCAACATACTCCGTGAACCTAACCTGCTCGCTGGCAGGTTTTTTCAACTAACCCTGAGTTTCTCCTCCTTTTTACTGAAGCCTGCAGACTGAAGAATCTGTCAGACATTTCTTAGTTAGTTAATATTGAAGCACAAATACGAAGCAGAAATCTCTGTCAGAGGGTGATCAGACCCCGCTTGGATGTTTTATCATTCTCTGATGATGTTCTGTTTGAGTGTTTCCGTTTTTCTGTACAATCGATCATTAATCTGAATATTTTCAGCCCTCGTATCGTCTGTTCGACACATCGTGGACATGCTCTCAGTTCAGAACTAATTCTTTGTGTTGCACTTTGTTTTTGTTCTTTGCCAATGACAGTTTTATATGTAACATCTGTGATGCTTTGCATGTTACCAAGGCAACCTTCTGTCAGGCTGTCAGACACGTGATATTTGAAAGTTATTGATAGCCAAGTGGTTACTGCGCATGCCTCATAATGACAGTGTCCCTGGTTCGATGCCAGCGAGGACCTGCGATTCTTGCAGGTCTTTCCCCTCTTTCTCTCTCCCTGTTTCCTGTCAACCTCTATACCAGCTAATGTTAAATTAAGGTGAAAGTGCCCAAACATAAATTTTTTTTTTTTAAAGAAAAAAGAAATGTGACTCTTGCACTGAAACGTTTACACTTTGGTAGTGTTGTATGTATAAAGGCATTTAGGTGTTGCTTTCAAATATACAATATTAAATACTGGCAGTGTTGGGATGGCTGAAAAATTGACTTTCTTTTTTGCTTAGAAGATTTCACTAACTATTGAAATATATCACATGTTGAATGTAGCCACTGAATGCTGTTTAATGAGGGCATGCTAAACAACATCACAACTGCTTGTAATGAATACCTTATCCTACTTTTTTAAGCTATATTTTTATATTTCATATTCAGTTGCTGCCAAGTAGGCCTGCGTTTTGTACCTGTTGGGGTCTGCATGAATATTAAATGTGCCGTACACACATACATAGAATATAAATGTTGAATAAGTGGACCACTCGAGACAAAACTTTTATACTCGGTTGGTAATTTTCTGCCACATCAGCTCAAGTTCTTTTGCTGCTGCTACTGTATTGCTTGTTTTCTTGAGTATATACTCATCATCTGCATGCATTCATTAATATTTCTGACTCCACTGGGGAGAAGTAGGAGGACTGAGCCCTTTGTTTCACCTGTTGCCATGGTGAATCATGTTATCTGTGCTCCATTGATGAGGGCTTGGTATCTACTCATGCACGAGCTTCACTCAGTTACTTTGAGTTGATTGAACTAACTGTTATCAGCTGTTCTGAAACCGAAAACTTTGACAGCTCAGAGTCGGTCAACCTAGAGTTAAGGTTTTAACTCAGAGTTAGTTAAACCTACTTCCTGAAACAGGCCCCAGCTCAATAAATACCCCAAAACAACAAACACACACTTACACACATCCTGAGTACTGAAAATAAACGTCTTGACATAAGGAGTGGAGTGTGGGATTTGTTAATGGGTACATCAAAAGATGTGCAAACCTGTATGAAAGCATCATCAACAGATAATGTAGTTCTATTGCTTAGATGAGGGTAGTGCTGGTGACCTAGTACATGTTTCACTGCATATATTGAACAATTGTGTTACTTGTTAAGATAAATGTATATTCATATTATGAATGGTATTTCAGGTGATACAATATACATTTATGTGTTTGAGAAACCATTAAAAAAATGTTTAAATAATAATTTGGCCTTCAAGGAAAAGCTTGCTGTATCGCTCCTCACATCACAGCTATGATAATGAAATACTGCACTCTGACAATAAGTAATGAGGGGGAGTCTAATCCAAGTACCCTGGACAGCTCCTGTAATCATGGCCTTGGCAAGATCAGCACCTTGAACAGTGGATGTGACACTTTGCAGAAAGTTAAAAAGATCCAACAGCTTAAAATGTACTCAGTCCAATTCATCCTATAAATTTTATCCAGTGTTGTAAAGTTACCTGTTACATTTCTTTGTGCATCTGAAATGACGAATATCCTCATAATGAAAGATGCAAACATTTGCAGCTTCCAGGCATGAATACAAGCACTTAAATTACAGTCTGTTTAGTTAGCCTGTTAGTAAAGATACTCATGCCATTTCCCTCTACTATCATTTGCCTTTTTTCAAAATATGCCATGTTTTCTCACCTTGAATTAACATTTGCAACAAAATACATCACTTACATTTAATGGACCTGTGAATTTTTCATTGGTAATATTTCAAATTGTAACAGTTTACTAGCAGTAAAATCTTTATGATGTTTACCAAAATGTTTGATGTTGTAGATGAACTTTTACAAAGATGAATGTGGCTCAGTAAAGACGAAGAGCAGATGAGATGGAGTCAAAGAACCATGACAACACAGAACCTGGAGGAGAAGGAGAGCATGAAATCAAACCTGTAATAGCATCTGTGACAAATGATGAAGGGAATTTTAAAAGACTGAAAATACAAACATGCACAATCTGCGGATGGTTAGCAAACCGATACTAACCACATGATCATATGCAACTTTTTTTCTTACATGAACTTCCAGTAGACAAGTCGGAGGAGAGTGCAGCTAAAAAGAAGGTAAAATATGTTCAACTTATTTATCATGTTACAAGTTACATCAGTATTTGAAATAAGAAGATAATACAATTTAAAAAGCAGGTTCTATACTACAAGATCAAATCCCTTTCAATTATGTTTTGACTAGTGATGAACAGTTTCTGATTTCATTACCTTTTTTTTCTGATAGCAAAAAAACATTCACTTTTCATTTGAATATAATTACATGTAACTGTTCTTAGTATGTACTGCTCTCTTTATTTTCCTCTGAATTGGCACAACACTTTGTGTTGTTAAGCTTCAACTTTTATATTTATGTTGATGCTGTTTTCTTGGTTTTGGATTCCAAATAGAAAAATAATTAATAATTCATTGTCTTCATAGTGTGATCCAGTGAGTGAAACTGGTGAAGTTCAACAGTCAGAAAAGAATGCCACAGAGGAAGAGTCTGAAATCAAGTCTGAACTGTCTACAGCCAATGAGAAAGGTAATATTTTAATCAAGAACTAAAATAGACATCAAAGAGCATGAGAATCATTTTCTTGTATTAACTCTTAGGAAAAATTTGAGAGTGTTGTTTCAGTGATTATTATACTGATGTTGTCTATTTTGTTTCACTGACTCCTGAGATCACACTTGTGTTAGTTGGTGACACCAAATTCCACTGAGATCAGATTAAAAAACATCTTATTTGACCATGATGACCAAACAAATGTTGAACAGTTTTCATCCAAACTGTATGATTTGTGTGGTCGACACATATCTGTCATTAACATGCTTGGTCTTCAAAGCATTGACAAATTCCCATTAAACAGAGGAATCCATGCCTTTCTCTTACTGTTACCAAATGGTCTGCATAGCAGCCAGTACAGTTCAGGAGTGCAGTGGTTAGAAAAAGCTTTTGGGAAAGAATCACTTGCTTATTTAATGACAGTTGTGACTCATAAGTCAGATGAAACATGTGAAAGTGCAGTGACAGACCTGAAAGCCAACAGCAGTTTCACTGAAAAAAGGTGTCACACATGTAAAAACAGTATGATGGATGGAAATGAGATCATAGCTCTGTTGGAAAAAATAGATGTGATGGTCTCTGAGAATGATCCACACTGCTACAGTGGACTGATGTGTGATGACACTAAAGAGGAGAAAGACCTGCTGGACCATGAATACAACAACGCAGGAAAGATGGATTCTTCTGAGTCTCAGCAAAATCCAACAGGAGAAATTATAATGTTGGTAATCAAGAATTAACCTACTAACATAATACTTCAATTAAACGGCTAAAACTAACAACAATTAACTTAAATTCTAGCAGGATAAATGATCAATACTCACAACAATAAAACAGTCCACACAGAGAAACTGTTTCATTAATTGTCCAATAATAAGATAAAGTTGAGGATTATACTGAATGTTTTTCTCATTGTTAACAAATGTAATGTGCAGAGCCAAACCAACAGTGAATTGATCCTGTACTTAGAATTATTATGTGTCTATCCAAAGCCTGTTGTATTGTATTCTGTGCTGCAGACCCAGACATGTCTCCAGGAATTTTGGGCCCCATGAAAAGATCTCACATTGGACCCCACCACCAGGCACAGGCCCACTGACCCATTCAGAGCCTTAAATAACTCTGCCTGCAGGCTTGCAACTATCTTGCAGTCCACAACTCACTGTACAATATTTACAGACATTGAGCTGTGAAAAAATTAATTAAACTGTGCAGACAAGCATGCAATATTCTGCTACAGTGAAATGTACTATTTGATGCAAGACTGATACCCTTTATAAGAAATGTGCTTTACATTGTCTTTTACAGGCTAAATCTGATCTTAATGTTAACATTCTTAAATGGAAAATTCTCTTAACATTAATGAATGACATAAAATAAAGTTAAATATCAATTGACCTCAATTAAAAAATATAACATTAACATTTATAGAATGATATACCAAACAAATGAAGAAGTTTGGACTAAGTGTACTACCAATCCTTATCATTGAAAAGATGAATACTTCTTTCTTTCTTTCATAATGATAATAAAAATAAAGTTCCACAGACCCCTCAGTTATGCAGTTATGTCATTCAACACAATGCTGCTCACCTCCTCCTTCAGTTGAGTGTAGGGCTGGTTCATTATTATGAGGACAGGGAGAAGATGTATCTGTTGGTCCTTGCACCAGAGGAACAGACAACTGAGTTAGTATGAATAGCTGCTAAAAGTTTACCTGCATTGATTACATGTCAGCTGAAAGAGGAGTGAAATGCAAACACAATTATTTCTAAATATTGTAGCAGGAACTAATGTTTGGTCCTGTTTCACTATGGACTAAGCTTGGCTAAGAGGAGAAATCACGGTTAAAGGGAATCTACAGTACTTAATGTACAACGCAGATAAAAATAATAATAATAATAATAATAATAATAATAATAATAATAATAACGACAACAATAATAATAATAATAACTTATTATAATATATAATAATAAAGTATTAGTTCAACAGCAATAGAAAAAATAATAATAATAATAACAATAATAATAACTATTATCATTGTTGTTGGTGTCTCTGTTGTTGTTTATTTATTCATTTATAAACTTTCCTATTTGCAATCTGTTTTTTTCTGTTTCTGCAGTAGAAGAGTCAGAGAAGGAAGCAGCTGAAATCAAGTTTCAGGTAAA
This sequence comes from Scomber scombrus, assembly GCF_963691925.1. Classification (NCBI taxonomy): domain Eukaryota; kingdom Metazoa; phylum Chordata; class Actinopteri; order Scombriformes; family Scombridae; genus Scomber; species Scomber scombrus. The sequence continues at coordinate 24,714,129 of NC_084987.1, forward strand.
GAAAAAAATCATTGTAACAACATTTCCTTTCGGAAACTAACTAATTATTTATTATGATGGATCAGATTTAAAGTCTCACACCGGACTAACACTTCAAATTGTTAAAAAATGATTCATCATTGTGGGGTGTTTATCATCAGTCTCATATAATTGTCATGTTTATGTTTTTTTTGACTGAATCTAATTTCTCTAACCATGTGAATAAAATCACTTCTCGTAGAGCGATCCAAAGAATAAACCTGATGATGCTGAACATTCAGAGAAGAGTGATGACAACAAAACATCAGGAGGAGAAACTGAAGACAAGTCTGTAAAACCAACCAATGAGAAAGGTAAATTCTCTGAGAAAACTTTGATTGTACAGTAACATTATTTTACAGTGAAATTATAGATATTCAATTTAGGATTCATATAAGTTGTGTGACTTCTTGAAAAACTAAAATAAAACAAATATATAGATACTCAGTTTAGTATAAAGGAGATACATCTCATGAACATACATACCATTTTCTTTTCTTTTCTTTCTTTTTTTTTTACTTAGACAGAAATTGGGTAGTGGGCAGATAAGAGTCAAACAGAAAATTGAGGGAGAAAGATGAGCAGAGTATGCAACAAAGCTCTCTAAAATGGTGGAGGGTAATTATAGTGCTCTAGATAATAATTAGATAGTAATTTTGGGTACAGCCACAGTAAAAACAGAAAATTGTTAACAGTAACTACCACCACTATTGTATTATAGGTACCAATATGGATAAGACTGGAAACAAGGATAAGGTAAGAAACTCAATGTTCAATTCATAAGATTTTAAGGGATATTTATTAAGTATATAATTACATTTATATATTTTACATACATGAAATGGTTATCTGTCTTTTATTTACGGCAGCCAGTGGACATTTCTCAAAAGATCAACGGGAAGGATGAACATCAAACAGAAATTGAAGCACTGCTCAGCAGACTTCATCTTCAAGACAAATATAAACAAAAGTTGACACCAGCTGACTTTCTAAAGATAAGTCCACCTGTTAAACAGCAACATGACACAACTGAGAAAGATCTAGCTCACACTTTTCTTCAGAGGTTGATGATGTTAGACTACAGAGCCAGATATATTCCTGTAAAACAAGACAGTCCTGAAGTGAGCCACTCAAAGCCACAGAAAATAGAACCAGAAGATGATGACTTTGCTCTTTTTAGCGCCAGTGTAGACTCTGATCAGTCTAAAAAGTCTCACGTGCATCCAATGGATGTTCAAATGGCAGTATTTCACTGCTCAGACAGCTTTCTGAAGCAGAACATGATTACAAAGCTATCCCAGTCTCAGTACGCCTTACCTTTGCTTGTTCCTGACCCAGTCACAATGGATATTGAGTGTCCTCTGTGGACATTCAGACAAATAATGAAAAGCTGGAAGATAACACAAACCAAAGATGATTCAAACACTGTCACCATGAAGAGTATGCCCATTTACAAAGCTGAGACGTCCATGGTGTCATTTTTCCGTCTTGGTTCACTGTCACTGTCTAAATCTCAGCTGATGAACACTTTGATCAACGACCGTCACAGCACCTTCTTCCACAGAAACTGTCCAGGAAGCACCAAATCTCGCCATTTGATGGACGGTGTAGCAGAGATTGCCTGGTACTGCCCTGCTGGGAAACCCAATGATGCCTTCACTGACTGCATTGCCTTCTGTAATCTTCATGGTGATGCTCTGGAGATTAAAACACAGCGTGAAATACTGATGGAAAAATCTTCAGTTAATGTCGTTCTGGTACCAACTCTGGACAGAGGTGACAAAAGTTGGACAGTTATCTCAGCCCTTCTCAAGTCTCCTAAACCTCTGATTTGTCTCATTGTTGATAATGTTTGTGGTGCAGCTGAGATGACAGAGGGAAAATACAAAATGGGCCTTGAAGGCAAAAGTCAGTCAGATGTTTGTGAAGAACTGAAAGGAATCATTGGAAAAATCTTGTCTGGACCACATACATCCTTCCAGCTAGAAACCATGGCTGAGGTCTCTGGAATCAGAGTGGATGAAGATGACGCAGTCTGCCAAAAAGGAAAAACTGCTGCTATGGAAATAGCGAATTTACTTAAATTGATGGATGTTTCAAAGATCAAAGATAAATATCTTCCTTGTCAAGGCCAACTGTGGCATGATTGGTGCAAAAAAAACAAGGAACAGTATCCCTTCAAAGGACACATTGAGAAGGAGAAATGTGAAAAGCAACTGAAGAAAATACGTCAAGAACAATGTTCTGCTTCCTGTAGTGAACTGATTAAGTTGTTCATTGAAAGCCTCTCATCTCTGCCATCAGAAGAAAAAGAATATTTCCTGAAGTGGATTCAGATCTTACTGGATGCACTCTCCACAGATGATCTGTCTAAAATTCTCCAGGAATATGATGAGAAGTGGTCTGAGGTCTTGACTTTGAAGAAGAATCATGATAAATCTGATCTAATAAGCAAGCAAACTGAGCTTGAGAAAATATCAAAAAAACTGCAGTCAGCTACTTTTGGCTTAGAGCACATCTTTAGAGAAATTGGACAGATCTATGAAGCCCATAAATCACTCCAGAAACAATCAAAGATGGGAGAGACTGACTGGTCTAAATACCCTGAGCTGGCTGCAGAGCTGATGATATCAGGACACCCAATGGAGCTGATGGATGGTGATGCAGGTCATGTGACTTTAACATGGATCTCTAGTCTTTTAGATGAAGTCAAAAAGAAACTGGGTGACAAGAGAGTTTTTGTTCTGTCAGTTTTGGGCGTACAAAGCAGTGGAAAATCCACCATGCTGAATGCCATGTTTGGATTACAGTTTGCAGTAAGTGCTGGCAGGTGCACCAAGGGTGCCTTCATGCAGCTGGTCAAAGTGTCAGAGGAGAAGAAGAAAGACTTTAAGTTTGACTATGTTCTAGTGGTGGACACTGAAGGACTGCGTGCTCTTGAGCTGGCAGGTAACGACACTCTTCACGACAATGAACTGGCAACATTTGTCGTTGGTCTGGGAAACATGACGTTGATCAACATCTTTGGAGAGAATCCAGCTGACATGCAAGATGTGCTGCAGATTGTTGTTCAGGCTTTCATGAGGATGAAGAAAGTTCAACTTTCTCCAAGTTGTGTGTTTGTTCACCAGAATGTTACAGATATTACAGCTGCAGAGAAAAACATGGATGGAAAGAGACGACTGCAAGAAAAACTGGACCAGATGGCTAAACTAGCTGCCAAAGAGGAGGTTTGTGATGCTGAATGCTTCAGTGATGTCATCTCATTTGATGTGCAGAAAGACGTGAAATACTTTGCTCAACTGTGGGAGGGAAGTCCACCCATGGCTCCTCCAAATCCAGGTTATAGTGAGAGCGTCCAGGATTTAAAGAACATCATCCTCTCTAAAGCTTCACAGTCTGCTGGGACGACTCTCTCACAGTTCAAAAGCAAAATAAAGGACCTGTGGGATGCTCTACTGAACGAAAACTTTGTTTTCAGCTTCAAAAACACACATGAAATTGCAGTGTACAGAAAACTTGAGGTCCAATATGGGAACTGGACCTGGGCCCTGAGGAGCAAGATGTTGACCATTGAGCACCAGCTACATAACAGAATTAAAAATAAAAAACAAGAGAATGTTGAGCTCCACTATCTTTTTGAAGCAATTAGCGAAACATATGAAGAAATCAAAAAAGAGATGAAGAAGTTCTTTGATGATGAAAATGACAAAGACACATTGGTTCAGTGGCGAGGCCGATTTGAAAGCAAAATCGAAAACTTTAATGATGACCAGGTGAGAGGAGTTAAAAGAAAACTGGATGAGGTCATCCAGCAGAAGAAGACTTGTAAAAAGATGGATGACAAGAAGACAGAGTTTGAGAACAAGCTGCTACAAAAGAGCAAAGAGCTTGCTCAGCAGTTAAAAGACAAGGCCAAAGATGAAAGGGAACTCAAAAAGCAGTTCAACCGTGTTTGGAGTGGCTGGGTTACTGAATTAACTGGAGACATAAAACCTATTGAGGATATCAACCTGGAAAAAGACGAGTTTAGTGTTCTGCAAGGCATTGGTATTGAACCGGTTACTATAAATGACTGCAAAACCAGCGGCAAATACAAAAACATATCATCCATCAGGGATTATCATCATTATGTAACCCTAAAGAAGAAACAAAATATGATGATTCAAGCAGCAACAACAGTCATAAAGTACTTCAGGGATTCTCTTTCACCTGAAGAACAACAACTGATCAGTTCATTCATTGCAGAAGTTGAACAAGAGTCCCTTTGTAACATTGAGAGCAAACCTGTAGCTGCAACAGGCTACAATCCAACTTACTTGCAAGAAATTGCCAACAATGTCAAAGAAAAAGTGACAGATTTTGAATCAAAGAAGAAATATGTTCTGAAGAAGGAGTTTACAGTTGATCTGTTACTGTATGTGTTTGACAAGGCAGGAAGTTGGATTTCAGAGTCACACGAGATATTCAAGAAGAGCAATGATGCTCTCACTTATTTAGAAAGCAAGAAAGAGGAATATTACAACATTTTTAGAAGTTTCTGCAAAGGAAACTCATCTGCTGTTGTGCTTGGAGAACTGATCTGTGAAAAACTGAAGGTTTCTACTGTTGAAGCTGTCTGCAACAAAACTGCACATGATCTTGCTGGAGTGATGAGGTGCAGTCTTCCAGCATTCAATGGGAACAGGTTGGACTTGGAGAAACATGTGTTGACATCACTGGCAGAAAACGGAAAGTTTAATGGTTACATCAACTACATCCGACACCCAAGGAGCCAAGTAGAGAGTTTCATAAAGGAGGAAGTAGAGAAATATATTTACACAGACAACAAGGCTAAAGCACAGAATAAACTCAAGAAAAATGTTGAAGACATCAATAAACTTGTGAGTCAAGCTTTGTTTGATGCAACAGAGAAAGTCAAAAGTCAGAGAGGAAACACAGACATGTGGCTGAAGGAATTTTCCAATTTGCTACAAGAAAATGATAAGCTGACATTTGACACCATCAGTTCTGAAAATTTCAGTGACATAAACAAATTTGACTTTCTTAAAGAAGAGATAGAGAAAGGACTTCCATCCCTCATTAAAGAGATGAGCAGCCTCTTATCGCATAAGATGAAGGAATTCAGGCTGAAGCCAGATCAAATCCTCATTGATCAGCTGTGTGACTGCTGCTGGGTAACGTGTCCATTCTGTGCAGCTGTTTGTACAAACACCAAAAATCACAGTCCTGTAGAACACAGCGTGCCTTTTCACCGACCAGATGGGATCAGAGGTATGCACTTTAGAAAAACAGGTGACATGAGCATTGATTTTTGCACATCAAATGTTGCAAGTGATTATAGATTTTACCCTTCTCATGATCCAGACAAGCCCATTCCCTTTAAACACTACCGTACTGCTGGTCCAAAATATGCTAACTGGAGAATTACCCCTGATGGGTCAGAGCAGACGTACTGGAAATGGTTTGTAGGTAAATTTCAACAGGACCTGGAACACCACCATGGATTAAAATTCCAGGGCAAAGGTACAATTCCCCCCAAGTGGAAAAATTACTCTAAAGAAGAAGCTATTAAAAGTCTGGATGAAATGTGTCAGTGAACAAACACAACACAACTACAACCCTGCTGACAATTATGACCATGTTTTGTTTTCAAGAACCAAAATAATAATACAAAACAGTTTTTTCAGATTTATTCAGATTTTATAGTTGACAGATTAATGTATGTGAGACATACATGAAAACAGTCAGTGAACTCATACATACACAAGCCTTTTTGACCACTGAACACACATCTGGTTGCTTGATTGAAATCAACACATAAAACTAAAGAGGACACAAGAAGAAAGTAACTTGAAGGATGTTTGTTAAAATCAGTTAGTCATCTACAAATTCAGTTAGAGGATTTCTGGAAATGTAAAAGCAGAACACAATATGTTGTTTGTTTGGGGTTTTTTTCAAAGAAAGAGAATTGATTGTGTTATATGTAAGATGAGACGGAGAAGATTGGATTTTTTATTTTGAATTAAATCAGAATACATGAAGTTTAAAGTTGTGAAGTTCAATGAAAATGTAAAGAGTTGTGAGAGGGATGGTGAGACACATGTTGTAAGAAATGATTTTTACAATGAGGAACAGAATTTCTTTGTTAACCTGTTTAACATTCACATCTAAAATCATGTCAAAGACGTATTGTCTGTTTGTAGAAACTTACAATATAAAAAAACAGTTTAAGTTGAGTCATGTTAGAGAACATATCAAACATCATTAATGAAGGATGATTTATATATTAGTATTTGACATGTTCAGTTGTGTAATGTTTATCTCTTTTCAACCATTCTGTTATTATTTACACATGAGTGTTTTTGTAGTTTAGTTGAAGTGAACTTGTGCTCTGTCTCAGCTCTTCAGATATCCACAGTTCATGTAAACAGTGTCATTCATCTGAAGAGAACGTTTCTAAAAGATTTCATCATTTATTCAATTCATCATTCAGTGACAGTGAGTCATACTTCATATGTAGTGAAGGTTTCTTAATGTTTCTGTAATAACAGTCTCTATTAACACATGTAACACCTGCCATAGAACACAGTGCATTTATGTTTTATTCTATTTTATTGTTGTTATTTGATCTAGTTGACTTTTTATAGAAGGATGTTAAGACCCAATTTATGTTCAAGAATTTAAATTTCTTCTTTATTTTTTTTTAGTTAAAACAATATATTTTTGAATGTGGGTGATGTCGATTCTTATGTACTGATGAATCTGATATGTTTTTATATAAGATGTATGTTTGATAATTTGAAGTTTTACTTTTGTATTATTGCTTTTTATAGTTGTTTTTTTTCTTTTTCTTACTTCATATGTAGTGAAGGTTTCTTAATGTTTCTGTAATAACAGTCTCTATTAACACATGTAACACCTGCCATAGAACACAGTGCATTTATGTTTTATTGTATTTTTATTGAGGTCTGAATCAAGAGAATGACATCAAACATTTTCTCTAAAATAAAAAATATAAAATGGAGATAGTATCATGATGGCTCTCTCTAAATATTATAAATTAACAGTTGTGTTATTTTCTTTGTTGTTATTTGATCTAGTCGACTTTTTATAGAAGGATGTTAAGACCTCATTTATGTTCAAGAATTTAAGTTTCTTCTTTATTTTTTCTTACTTATTACAACATATAGTTGATGTAGATTCTTATATATGTGATGATGAATCTGATATAATGTTTCTATATAAGATGTTTGATCATTTGAAGTATGACTTTTGTGTTCCTGCTTTTTAATTATATTTTTCTATGTACTTTATTGAAGTGTTAATTGTTTTGGATGATTAATCTCACCTGTCATCATAGAGCTTGTCAGACTATTAGTGTGCATGATATATAAATATGAGCATGTTTTCCATTTATTAAACATTTTGACCTGATGAAGATTCATGTAGAAACATTTTCATCAATAAACTTTTGTGGCTTGGAGTAAATGTGCAGGTGTTTCTTTTTTCATTGTATTTTTCACACATTCAGGTGTTTTTTATAGTATCATTTGATGTTATACATCTCAAAAACCAATAAATCTGATAACATGGTGCATCACCTTTGACTGTATCAATATCATATTATTCAATACAAATTTGACATATTGTGTAATGGAGGATATTTTAGCATTTCTTAAACATTTAAAGGTTTGAGAAATGCTGAGGATGTTATGATGTTGTCCAGCTGTGTTTTTCCCTCGTCTTGTTTGATGGGTCAGATTAATCACCAGTGGTGCTCAAATACTTCAGCCACAGATTTCACATCCAGGTTACCATTTATTTTCTGTTTAGTGAATAAATTAAAACATTCATTCTTAAGAACTGAAACTTTACTTCTCACCATGAGACAGAATTATTTCCTTCACCTTTAGCTGTTTTTCAATTCAACTTCCTGAGAAAAAATAGTTTAAAGTAAAGCAGTTTAAAGTTATAGGAGACACAATGTGGTTTAAATGGAAAGTGTTATACCCAGCTTGTTTAAGAGCATAACAAAGAAGGGAGGACCACACAGTAATAGCTCAAATTAAAGAAGTCATTTATTAAAGATAGCAAATTCAATAACCATGGGGCTGATTTCCTGGACAGGGATTAAGTCAAGTCCAAAACTACAGTAGTTTCTCCATGGATATTTTCACAGAATCCTGTATTTAGTCTAGAACTAGTCTTAATCTCTCTGGACCAAAGAGTTTTAAAGTAAAAAAGAACATGAACCAAGGCTACATTCAACACATTCAACACAATCTAAAACCAAAACCACATAGAGTGCCTGAAAGGCACCAGCCTTCCAGGAGGACGAGATACAGAGAGAGAGAGGACACCATCTTGAAATACCCTTTTAAAAAGGCTCCCAACAGGTGACCTCAATCCCTTGATGAGGTGGGAGGGACCAGACCATCTGGGAGGAGAGAAGCAAAGGCACGAAGTAGAAGTAGTTAGTGTTGAGGCTAGTAGATATTGTAGAGCTCAGAATATTAGACACATATTCACATTCAGAATATTAATAAAAACATGAATGCTCCACGCAGAATGAAAGTACACATTGTTCAAGACTTATAATTATTACATAGATAACTTTACATTAGTTTATTCCATTGAGGGGCTGCTATAGAATAAATGTAAGTCTTTGTTTAGCTTACCTATCAGCATCATGGTGAATTAGCCTCTATATTTTCAGCTGATCTCCAGCTTTCAGCTCCACATTGTTCAATTCAAGTTGTTGTGAAGTTCAGAGTTTCAACCAGTTTAATTAAGAAATGAAAGATTACAGTTAGTCATTTTTACACTGAGTAATTCTATCATTTATAAAAGTAGAAACAAAGCAGTTAAACTTACCATGTTCATATTGGGTGCTGGTGTTGGTGAAGAGCCCTGGAGCTAATAAGATGGAAGATGGTTCTCTGTCCTGGGACAACAAGTAAGTAGTGTGATGGTGAAATTTCACTTAATCTATAAGCACAAATTATTCAATTCAATGACTTTTTTCATCACAGTTTGGTCCAATCATCATCATCACAATGAAGCAGTCTATTCTATGCAAAGGAAGCTCTACATGTAATCATTGCTGTTGAACTCTGCACAGTGTTGACTTTGTATTCCTAAATTCCTCTCACTGCATTCAGTGAAAAGGTGAGGCAGCAGACACTCTGAGACTGTCACTCTCATTTTAGTCCACCAGGTGGTGCTGCTGGGCTTTACAACACTGAACCTAAATAACTAACAAGTCAATTATTTCTAAACCATTGAAATGAGATGTGGCGCTTTTCCACTACACCGTTCCAGCACGACTCGCCTCGACTCGCCTCGGTTCTTTTTGCGTTTCCACTAGAGAAAGTACCTGGTACCTGGTACCTGGTGCTTTTTTAGTACCTGCTCTGGTGAGGTTGGTTGTAAGCCAAGCCGGTACTAAAATGTGACGTCGACACACTGCTGGCCGCTGATTGGTAGTTGTCGCTGGAAGCGTCATGAGCCGTCCCACACAAGAATCAAACCCGGCATTTTTAAATACCGGCAGCAGCGTTACAACCATAGTTACATCCATACGGCTCAATTTTCTTGCTTTGTGTGTGACAGAAAGCCTCATACAGCAGCAAGTACACCACTGCCTCAATGTCCTCCATTGTTTATGTGTTTTGTGTCGCGTATAAAACGAAGACACGGCAGTTTCGCGGAGCCGTGCTATGACGACCCGCCCACGTTGAGTAGGTACTTTTTTGTAATGGAAAAGGAACCGTGCCGAGTCGAGCTGAGGCGAGTCGAGCTGAAACTGTGTAGTGGAAAAGCGCCAATGGTCTGGTCACAGGTAGTAAAATGTTGAAGTTGAAGTGTTTTAATTGGTATATGAGTGTGAGAGTAAAGCAGCACTGATTCATATTCAGCAAATCAGCAAAGGTTTATTATTATTATTATTATTATTATTATTATTTGGATTATACAAACAAATCTATTTTATCATCTTTTTATTTATTTTAACTTTGCTGTTGTGCAATCTGTTCTTACATGATTCTGAGGAGTTGGAGGAAAATGCAGCTGAAATCAAGGTAATCATGATATAACAGCATTTCCTTTCTCAGATTTGAAGTGTCACATGTGAATAAACAGTTCACATGTTTAATCAGTGGTTCACCACTTTCAGTTGTTGATCATCGGTGTCATATCTTTACCTTGTAGCTGTTTTATGACTGTTAACACGACAAAGAAATGATTAATCTCAAATTCTCCATGTAAATGAAATCAGCTTTTCTTAAGATATCTATGCAACACTCTACAACATCTTTAAACTCCATCTCTTTATAACCCCGTCAGATTCAGAGAAACTTCTCCGTGTCTTTATCTCCTCAGGACTGGACTACTGCAATGTGTTCTTCACAGAGATCTTTGGCAGGAGCATCTAGAGGTTCCAGTTCATTCAGAGCAGGGCTGCCAGGATCCTGATGAGATCATGAAAAGACAAACATAGAACACCAATTCAGTTTTCATTGCACTGGCTCTCTGTCTCCTTCAGGATTAACTACAACTCCTGCTACTAACATACAAATCCATCAGCTGACATGAACCTCCCTACCTGCAGGAACTGATCCCACCACAAACGTCCACCTGCACCCTCTAACCTGCCAGCTGTTCTATGTTATTAATACTGTAGCACTATTCATTTCACTATGAATAAAACACTTCTACTATCATTATAATTATTGTTGTTGTTGTTGTTGTTGTTTTCCTCTACCTGCTCTGTGATGACATTACTACTGTTTTATCTTTTTCTTACATGTATTACTGTCATTTTCTTTCTGTTATATAACAGTACATATAGTGTCTTTTCAAAATAAATGTTTGTGTTTACTGGAAATAACCAAATAAAAGCAATAGCAACAAATATATTAGAAATGCAAACTTTACACATATGTGCATTGGGTCATTTACATAATTCTTCTGAGATGTATCAAGTTATACAGATTATATCATTCTGTATAATTTAGAACATATAATTTTAATGCATAATAATGTTACTGTACATTCAAAGTTTTCACAGAGAAGTGACTTTTCTCGTTGGTTACAGATGGTTTTACAGACTTCATTTCAGGTTGTCTTCGTACTGTTGTGTCATCATCATTGTTCTCTGAGTGTTCAGTAACATCAGGTTTATTTACTGGATCATATTATGGTCATCTAAAGTCAGCTGAAGCCAACATCCTGATTAGTGACTGAGGAGAAAAGGGGGATTTTGTGTGTCCTGGCTGTCACGGATGAGAGGAGGTCTGGGAGATGACTGAATCTGGTGTGAAGTCCCAATAAGGAGAGTTTCAGTTTGATGAGTTTCAGAATTGGTGTTCTATGTTTGTCTTTTCATGATCTCATCAGGATCCTGGGTTAGGGTTAGGGTTAGGGTTAGGGTTAGGGTTAGGGTTCAGTTTGCTGTTCAAATTGGGGAAATGTGTGCTCATCCAGGCCTTTATCACTTAAAACTAGGTGCTGAGTCATCACATGCCTGCAGAAGTATTTGGGGAAGTTTCGATGTACAGCAGAGAAAAGATTTCCCATGTCTGCTGATGACACTTCAAAAGAAGATCATGTAGAGGGTAAACAGGATTGAGCTGAGAATCAAGACTTGTGGAACAGCAGAGCTTACGATCTAGACTTGAATTCTCCCAGTGAGACATACTGCAGAGCCATTTAAGTGCAGAGTCTGATAAGTTCAGTGGTGTGCATGTGCTCTAAGAGGATAGTGTGATCCACAGTGTCAAATGTAGCACTCAGGTCAAAGAGAATCAGGAGAGAAGGAGACCCTGCATTGTTGTGTTTAAGTCCAAAATCTTGGCCAGGAAAGGGAGGTTGGACATAGATCTGTAGCTGACAAGACCTTCTAGGTTCAGGGTGGGCTTATTGAGGAGGGTGGTGCATGAGTTTGACTTTGAGAGCAGATTAAACAAGTGGTACAGATGAACAGGGAGTTTGGCTTCAGTTGAGAGTGACAACGATGTATTTTAATTGCATGTATTTGTATATCTTCCCGAGTTGGCAGCGGCTGCATTATCTCTTGATAGAAACAGCGAAATTGATTTTCTTTTAATGTCCGGAGTTGTGTGAAGACTGATTTACAGCAGTTCACGTATGCTGTTAATACATACGGTCAGCCGGTATTTCAATTTATCTTTGCTCATAATTTCGTTCACTTTGCATCTTGGATGCTATAGTGAATGCCAATAAAATTGAATCTTGAATCTTGAATATTTGCTTAACTTCAGAGTTTTAATGTTTAATGCAATTATTTTGTCTTTTAATCTTTTAATTTTCTGTTTAGCTCTTCCGGTGGTCTATTAAGGGTAAGGAAAACAGAATAATCAGCATTAGACCATCAGTCCAGTCTGGGCGTAGCAACAGGTTGAGTTGTGGGTGGTTCTGTGGGAGCCATTGCAGGTGCTGAGGCTGCTAGTCCTGGGGAAGGTGCTCTGGATGCTCCTGGGCAGGTTAGCATCATAGGGGCCTCTGCTGTGGGGGTGGCAGCAGGTATTTGGGGGCACCATGGGAGCTGGAGCTGCTTTAGGAGCTGCTCTGGGGGGAGCAGCTTCCAGCACAGCAGCACTCAGTGGAGCTGAGACTGCAGCAGTGGAGACAGCAGGTGTAGCCAATGCTTCTGTAGCTCAGAGTAGTTTAGCTTCAGCTGCAGGGCAGCATGCATTGACCACTGCAGGTATACTGGGACTTCTTAGTGTGAAGCTTTAGTTCAGGAAGTAGCTGCTAATGTCCCAGCAGCAGTATCTGGGTCTGCTGGTGCTGTTTGTGGGTTCCGTTCAGGTCCCAGTGTGACTTCAGTGGCCAGCAGGGTTGTGTCAGACCCCTGGGGCACTGTGACAACATCAACAACACTGAATGCAGTGGCTGAGATAGGTAAAGCTGCAGCAGGGATCGCCTTGGCTGGTGGTCTGGTAGTGAAAGTGGTAAAGGAAAAAGTCAGAAGTGGCAGAGGAACAACAGAAGGCAGTTACTCAGAGAAGAAGTCCTATGAGATCTACTGGAACAAATAAATACAGGCTAAGACTCCACTCCATTCATCTAATGAATTATTTTTCTTAGTTTGTCCTCTCAGAGATATATTTTATTATATGTAAACCACCTCAAAGATGTACAGCTGGAAGAATTCATCATATATAACAATATATGGATATATAACCCATTATAATAGATAAAACAGGAATTGTGATTGCAGTTGTTTGAGGCTAGTGGATGAGTCTTTGTACAGATCCAGAACAACATAAAAAGAAAGTCACATTTTCTGATAGAAAGTGTGGGTGTGAGTTCAGCCATGCAACCATTGGTAAATGACATGACTTTTATAAAGATGTAGTATTGTTTCTCTTTTGTTCTTTCTAAAGAAGAATCACAGCACTATAAACTATACAAAATTATCTTAAGCACTATATTATTACAGTGTTTGCTGGGTGGGATGAACCTGATCAATTAATTCAGTTTATCACAGAAATGGGTGTTGAAAATGAAGTGAAGTATTAAAAAAGGATTTCAAACTACAAAGTGATTGCACTGACAGTTGTATTGCACATCCTGTAAAATGAAAACCACAAAATAGTTTTACAGTTATGTTTTTACAGTTTAGTGTAAATGTACTTCAGTGTGTTTAACTTTGCTGCAGTGAAATGAACTGTGCAGTCCATGACTGCAGATTTTGGCTTCATTTCTTGTCCTGTGATGTTTAGTTATGTTTTCAACTGTGGTACCCTTTTGCAGGACTGGGACATTGTGTAAAACTACTTTTAATCCACTATACTTTAGATCTGATGACTAGATGAAGTTAAACAGTAATATATTGTAAAATTGTGTATACTAATATTTGTACTGATCTCAGACCATTCAGCCATTTTAAGTAACAAGTGCTCAGTGGTGAAAGTGTCTTGTGTTTTAGTCCTATCAACAGTAAGCTTCACTTTACCATCAATTTCTTTTAAGACACAACGTTTCGGGGAAATCACATGATAGAGCTCTCTTACTTTCACTTTTGTCCTTATTGATGTAAAAGTAATGTGCATGCAGAATTTCTCAGATCATTACAAGACAACAAAAATATTTGAATTTAAACATTGTATATTCTTGTTCACAATAGAAAATGTTTTAGTAAGGATACATTCAACATTTACTTAACATCTACATCTTTGTATGATTCATGTTTCTGACAGTAACTGATAGTCTCTTTTCTAACTAAAATGGTAACCACAGCACGTATGTGTGAGAGCAGTTGTGTCTCTCAACAGATATTAAAGGAAGTTGGTTTGACACCCCAAGTGATTCTGATAAATGCTGAGAACATGATCAAGTCATTTCCTCTCCGAAAATGGTTACAACAAGCTTCAACACAATCTAAAATAGAAAAAATGCTTAAGTAAAAATATTTCCACTTCAGTAGTTTTCAAAACATCTCCAAACAAAACCCAAACTATTTATTTGAATGAACACAGTACATGTGCTATAATGATACTATACTGATGTGTAACATGGAGTACCCCAAAATTCAGTTCTTTGTCCTTTGCTTTTCTCTTTTACTTCTTGGTGAAATTAAACACAGTCATGAAATTCCCATTGTTACAAGGATGATTCTCAACTGAGTGCCTATATAAGACCAGCATCATCAAAATGACTAGATGATGCTGGTCATTGGCCCTGCCTGACACAGACACCACTTTGATGAAGTGACAGTAACTCTCAAAAACTGTGACTTGTAACAAGTGTGACTTGGTAGTACGTCTTTTGATAAGGACATCAAGATTGCCTTCCATCACTTTGCAACATAGATTAAATTAAATCATTTTTTGTCCTTGGTTGACACGGAAATGCCTTTGTTCCATCTAGACTGGATTAGATCAGAATATTGACCAGCCTTCTGATGACTTATAAAACCCTAAATGGGCTTTCCCCTTTATACCCATCTGATCTATTTTAACTTTATATTCTATCCCAAACTCTCCATATGTTTGAGTCCAAATTATGACCTACAGAAATTATGCAGTTGAGATAGCATCTATATTAGGTGAACGTTTTCCTCATTCAGATGTGGTAGGTTGGGTTGATGACTTAACCAAAATCACAAAAGGTGGACTTTGCAACAGGAGAAAGCTGTTAGTTTCCTCAGTCCTCCTGCAAATGCTAGATTTCCCACCACTAGTTGAGACATCTTTTTTAACCTTAACCTGAAGTTTATTATTGTTTCCATGATGAAAATATTCTACTTTTTTTAATAATAATGTGTCTGATACGTTCATACTATTATCTTGTTAAAATCCTTAAAATGACATCTACTGATTCTCCCTAATTAAAATAATTCAGAATCTGTGAATGATCAAATATCTTTCATCTCAGAAGTTTAACAGCTGGACACAAGATGTCTCATACTTCACTGCAAAGTCCATTCTCAGTGTTTGTGCACTGGAGGATTTAAGCTTCCGCATCACACTTATGTGATATGTAAGATAACTATGATGTCACAAATCATGCTCGAAGCCCTGCCCATTAGAGCTTATTAAGCGTATTTTCAGGAGTAGGACCACGCCACGACTGCCATTCCTATAAATAGCAACTAGATTTCTCCTCCCTTTCCATTCTCATATTCTGCATTTCACGTGCAGGCATTCTCAGTCAAGCTTTCATGGTCATCCCAGAAACAGATCATACTTCCTGCATTATTGCATTAACAAAACTCTATTAACAAACGCTACGATTACTACAAATTGCAGATCAACCAATCTGACTTGACTGAAGATTTGTGTGAAACCGTTCCTCTTCTCGTCATACAGCAGCAGACCTCAGCCAAGCAGTGCACATACCGGCCTCATGGGCTCTTCCCCTGGTGTGACACTCCCGCAACACAAATGCAACTAACCGTCTGCGTTAAAAGTGGACACCGTGATGCCAGCGACCCATGCCATTCCCTCACTCCAACTGCACCAAATTAGTTCGACCAGAACATCGAGCAGCGGGATGCGACTGACCCCTGCTTTGTCCTCACTCCAACCACAACACTTTGCTCCAATGGGAACATCGGGCACCGGGATGCCAGCAACCCTTGCAGTCTCCTCACTCCAATCACAGCACTTCGCTTGGACCAGAACATCGTCCTCAATCCAACCTTGGCTCCTCACTTCCTGCAGCTAATTTTTCTCCCGGGCAGTGGCACTGGGATGTCATTGCCCCCAAGCGCCACTCCTGCAACTTCAGCAGACAGAACCATGCAAGCCAGTTTTGGGGCTTTCCACGGTGGATGATCGTTCTCTGCCAAATGGCCCGCTGAGATCAGCCCCTTTCACACGTTCAACGTAACCTACTTGTTGTTCTAGCTTGTGAAATGTGTTCATTTCATTATCAAAGCCCCTTTCACACGTTCAATGCAACCTACCTGTCGTTCTATCTTGTCACTACGAATATTTTATTAGAGCCTCTCTTCATCTCCGAATTCAGACAAGCGCCTAATCATTCCCGGCTTTACCAGCACTTTCTCCACGTATCATCATTGCACCATCCTTAAGATCCGCTAAGTCTTTAGTGGAGGTTTTTGGGGGTCCTCACTGCCTGGGTGCCTCCAAAGAGGCTCCCCAAAAACATGGTCGGTAATAGAAAAACTATGCACATAAATCGATTTCTTAATAAATTGTTCAAGCGCATCATGTTGTGGGTGTGATCTTTGCTAGTGGAATATGATTTACTGGTAATCACATGAGCACTGCAAAAGACTCTGAACCCCAAGAAGCTACAACATTTACATTTACATTTACATGTAAAGTCTCATAAAAGTGAGATTGAATTATTCAAGTAAAGGTTTATAAACACTAAACCCTCACAGCAACTATATTTTGGCAAGTAACAAGTGTTCAGTGGTGGATTGTTTTTCAGTACTATTAACAGTACGAATCACCTCAACATTGATTTCCTTTAAGTCAAGGTTTCGGGGAAATCATGAGATAGAGCTGTCTTACTTTCACTTTTGTTGTTATTGCCGTTATGCCTATTGCATCAAATCAGATTTGTTAAGAGGGAGGAGTTTGTGAGGGGCAGATCTAAAACTAAATATAGCAAACCTTAGACCAGTATATATATAGGATGAAGACTGGGAGGATTTCTAACTTGGAAGACACATTGACACAGACCAGGCAGAGCCAGACAACACAAGACAAAGGTGAGTTTGTATACAAGCTTTTCATATAAATTCAACAACGTTGGTCACCTTACTTCACATTGTGATATTTCTGGCCTATTTTGGCTAACGTAAAAAAAAGTTATTTTACAATGTGTCAAACATACAAGTCTCCTTGTAAAAATGTAAAAATTGTCACCTTTTATAAAGGGTTTACAAGGATTTATCAACTTCTGGGTTGCTAGGTTTTGGAAAATTTTCCTCCAGCATCAAAGTTCTTCTTTTTAGCTCTTTAGTTCATCAGGAAGATCGCTCCAATTGACTGTTTGACCGCAAACCTAGAAAAGACCTGCAGGGCATTTTCACTAAATCCATTAATAAACAGCTCATTAGGGCCCGAGCACTGACCAGTGCGAATCCCCAATGAAATTGTAGGGATTATTATTCTCCCGAAACAATTGCATTTTTAGCAGCCTAAACATACCTGAAAACTCACGAAAATTGGCACACGCACCTGGTTCGGCGGAAAATTTGATTTATTTTACAATTTTGCCGACGTTTTCCCCAACGTCTTTTCCACGCCTCGAACTTTAATGAACTACTCCTACAGATTTAAAGCCACAGACTCGAAATTCAGTCAGTGTCATCCTCAGACCTTGAAGATGAATAGTTATAAAAAATGTTTAGCCTCCGTTATACCTGGTGGCCGTGGCAGTGCGGTCAATTTCCATGCTTCGCTATAAGTGTTGGGGAGACTTAAACTATATGTAGTTGAACTACATAGCTTAATTACAATTTGCTGTAACTTGCTGGTAGTTAAACTACATTCATATTTTGTGCTGCGTCTAGTATTTCAACTACTTTTTGGGTCATTTTTTGTAGTTTAACTCAATTTACAAACTACAATTTAAAACTAATGTTTTTTATTTTTAAAAAAGCCTATATAATATACATTTTATTTGACCATTATTGTGTTCCAGAACTCTCTTTGAAAAAAGGCATGAATCATGTCATGACATGCCAACATTGTTGTTCAAGACACACCGATCTACAATATGTCTACCTCTTTGTATTTTTTATTACATATTTTGTTGACTGATTTACATTTCTGATTTACAAGTGGGTATTGGGGTAGGATTTTCATTTTCTCTTTATATTACCCAACATGTTTATAGATTACCCAACATGTCTATGGTGAATCTACAGTATATTGACCAAAAATGTCAGCTTTTTTTCTTTAAAAAGAGAGGAAAGAGAGGCATATTTCGGCTGGCATGTGAATTTTTTGTAGGCTATTATAATTTGTTTCATATACACCACATGTTGATTTATTTAACGCTGAGTTAAATGAGTATAATGAGTATAAGTAGTTGCTAAAGCTACTTATTTTTAGCTGTAGTTCTACAAACTACATTTCTCCGGGGTTAGAAATGTTCAAACTACTGTCAGGCTGAACTACATGTAGTTTTACAAGCTACGCTTGCAAAGTAGCTTCCTCAACAGCATTTTCCAATCTACACCAAATTGGTCACACATGTAGTGGGTTAATGGCCAGGGTGGGTAACATCGGATGGACATGATTTGCGCAGAGAGGCACTGTGGGGGGTCCATGAGCGTTGGTGCCCAGGGGCCTCTGGGGGTACTAATCCAGCCTTGACCCCAACCAGTCAACTTCTGAAGTGTTTAATATTAACCCAAGTTTACCTCAGCACCATCCAGCAAATCTTAACCATTACTTTACTACAAACGCGGATGTGTTGCTGTGAGAAACGCAATTTCAACAGGAGGGCAACATTACAAATTTCGTCATAACGCCAGGACGCCTCCATGGGTGCTTGCCTCACTCTCCATGTAGCTTCGTTGTCGTTGGTCATTAACGGTGCCGACTTTCCTCCAGTCTGTCGCTTTAATCAATTCCACTTGTGACAACATGTTGTGTTGGAATAATGACTGATTGCTTTGACGATGAAATTTAGTTTCTTTTACTTTACAACCGGCAGAGTCAAATGAAGGTTGGCTAACCACTCGTGGTTAAAATCTATAAACCTGCCCCGTGACATCCCTGGTATATCTGGTGGCAACAGATTACATTATGCTGCAGTCCATTTTCCTCGAAAGTTGCAACTTGTAGCTGGGAATGATGTCATGACTGTCATTCCAGTTTAGAAGACAGAAACGACAGAGGAGAAGTGCATCTTGTTTTTGTTTGCTTCTATTCGCTGGTACAACCTTGAGTACGGATGCAGGTTAAGAGGGAGGTGATTATGGGATGATTATTCTTTAGTAGAAATGGTCAAGGAACATACATATACATCGCGATATCATAAAAAGCTTCACATTTTGGAGATATTGCATGAAAGTCAAACTCATTCTTCTGTTGCTACTTAGAGAGCACAGCCATTCTCCAAACAACTGCAATAGGTTATTTTTCAGTGTAAAACATACTGAATGAACATGTGAACATACTGTTGCTTTTTTAACGGTGTAAAGAAAATGGCAATGCTATAATTTTTCT
This sequence comes from Scomber scombrus, assembly GCF_963691925.1. NCBI lineage: Eukaryota > Metazoa > Chordata > Actinopteri > Scombriformes > Scombridae > Scomber > Scomber scombrus. The sequence goes on from NC_084987.1 coordinate 24,733,835, forward strand.
GCTTAATCTAACACTCAATCAATCAACATCTGACTGTTAAAACAAAACTTAAGGGATCTACTCTGCATTTTTGAATTGATCTTCATCTTGCAGAGATATTATGGCAGACTTTATTGATGCAGCAGCAACAGTCGGTGGTGCAATTGCTGAAATGGCTCCCACACATCGCCAGTGCTCCATTGAAATTAGGAATGAATGCAAGGGCTTCAGCCTTTGTAATCCCAGGTACCTTGCACATTTTTTCTCACACCTATCTTAAAAATAAAGTAAACAAATGTCTCATAAGAATTGTTCTACTGTTTCTATAACTAGGATGCACATTGTGAGTGGAACCTGTGCCATACCTCTGCTACCTTTAATCGGCTCTACCAAATCTGGCAAAGCGCAGTTTGTCAAGACTCCACACACAGCATGTGGATCTGTCGGCGTCTTCACTTATGATCTCCAGAAGACGGATGCAGATCAGTCCACTGAGAAGATAGCTGTCATGTTCTCTGTGCCCTATGACTTTAATATGTACTCAAACTGGTATGCAGTGGGAATCTTTGACAAGAGCAAAGAGTGTAATCATGATCTTTATTATGAGATGTATAATAACACACACCAGTCATTTGCCAGAGGTAAAGCAAAGGACTCATGTCTGACTCATAAGGGTGATCATGTGACAGTCATGGCTACAATGTCAGACTCCTACCAACCTATCATTAAACTGCAAGTCAAAGAACGCTGAGTAGACAGTGACTCAAATGTAAAATGTCAATCAATTCATTGACTCATTTGTGTATTTTACCAGGATTGTGTGGTAATTTTACACATGATTACACAGATGGTTTTAGGCTGTCAGAGTAGCAAACTGATCTAGAAAAATCTAAACATTGTTCCAATGCATTTAATAGCTGTAGGCTGACTGGTTGCTTTTTGCATTTATAATCATATATATTGAAATGCAGCATTTTGAATGCTTCTACTCTTTAGCACCAAAAATAAAGCAGATAATACTGATATCAATCTGGATTTAATGTGAAAATTGGCTCAAGGACAATCTGAACAAAAAGTAACAGTTTGCAGTTTACACCACAGATTAGAACAGGCAATAATGAGGGTCTAAAGTTGGGTCTCAACATAAGTTTCGCTTTATGTTTTTTTGTGTTTTTGCTGTGTTTGATCATTCTAAGCTGATATCTGTCCAATCTGTAAGACCAAGTAAATCTGTAAATTCTGTCTGTAATAACATAATATAATCACACACAACTTATACATCATACAAAATAATATAAACAATTAAGGCTTTATGTTTCTTAATATTGATAAATATTGATAAATCGATACTAAATATATGCAGTCATGTGCAATTTTCAATTAATCTCACTAAATAATTCAAATGAAATTGCTGAAGTATCTAAATAAAAAGTTATACAAAACTATTTCAACTTGTTTTTTTCTTTTATTTATTGTCTTTTATTACATCAACAAACAAACATAATGTAGTTTTAAATATATGAACATACAATACAATTCCATGTTTTGGTACATTAGTCAAACCTGACTGCCTGTTTGGACAGTGGTCACCACTTTTTCTTCACAACACGAACATTGTGGTTTCATATTCAGTGGCCAGGAAGATGAATGGATGTCTAATTAAATAATAAGAAACATTATCTGATACTCATACCTCATATGTGCATTTATATTCAAAAATGTATGTATCAGAAAAATATATTGACATACAATGTTGCCAGAATGTAGAACCCCTTTTTATATTTGGAGAATTTAACATTATGAAACTTACTGTAATTTGATGTGAATGTGACTTCCTGTTCATTCAGCACACATTAAACTCTCTAACTGTTGCATCATTGACACCGTTTGACCTTTTTCAGCAATGTTGTGGTGTTCTAAGATCTCAATTTCTTCGGTAAGTAAAATGTTACCATAGCAACAAATACATAACAGGTTTTAATAAACTGTCATTTTCATTTTAAAATGCTATCTTAAAATGAAACTAAACATTGTGAGTACCTGAATAAAGAAAATTAAATTAATTACCATAGACATTATAATAATTGATAAGTATTGTTATTTTTTAACACTACTAATAAATTAAGATTTATTAATCCTGAAGGAAATGAAGTCATCCAGTAGCATATATTAGCTCAGGTCTAAGGACAACAATAATAATGTATTTAAAGGCATCCTGTGAAGGTTCTGACCACTAGTAGCGCTATTGAGCAATATTTTTAAAAGGGGGGTCCACATGTTGTTTGTATTGTGTACAACGCATTTGTTAAACCTCAGTGATAAATGCGTTTTATGCCCCACAGAGCCTCTTTAAGAACAATGCTTCCTGAGACCAAGAAGGACTCAAAAAGTAAAAGACCTCATCTCAACTGAAAAGAGACACTGAATAAATAAATAAATTAAATCAATAAAACATTTATTAATCATCATTAAACCCACACAGTCTCATGTTAACATTACAGTTTACCTACACTACTGTATTTACTGCCTCTGCAATGAATCATATTTCTCACACATAATGAATTAGTTACACATAAATCATAAGTTTTAATTTTAAGTGCAGAAATAATTGACTTGAGCACACATTTTACCTCAACTTTTACATCTGATACCAGCTAAATGAAATTCCATGACAAATGCACACTCACTGAGTATCTATATGTTTTTTCTTTGCGTCTTATCCATTTTGACTGATGAAGACACACTAGTGTTGAAACATTACTCTATTTGCACTATTAAAGTCTGCAGATGAAACTAAATTAATTAAATGTCAAGCATGACCATCGTGTCATGGGTATTAGAAAAATAGTCACACAATTGAAAAGAAAAATCATGTAAGGTTGCAGCATAGCTACTTCCTCTCTCTCTCCTTCTCTTTTTCTTCCATGTGGAAGATCTTTCCATCAGGCTGCTTCTTCCACGTCAGCTTCACATTTTTATCCAGGCCTTTATCCTTCAGTGCCTGATTGAACTGAAAAATGCAAAGATTCTTGATTAGGGATTGTATGAAAATTAGAGCAAGGGGAGAAAACTACAGTATATATTTTTTCTTCAGGCTCAATAGAACATAAACTGGATATTTGAAACTTACTGTGGCCATTATTATTTACAGTAAATTATGGGAGGGCCCACTTGAACTCTATGATGAACCCATTTCACCCATTCCTCTAATGGTGAAGTAGGTCAGTTGTTGGCTGTTGGATGAAATCATGTGGTTTCACTGGTGAAGAACTCTTTACAGTTTACTGGCCAGCTTGCTTACTGTGTGTTACAGAGCCCCCTACTGGCTGAGGGAGGGCCTTACATCTAATGTGTTTCAACTATATTTAAGATGCTTCTATTAGAGTTAGATGACCTATGGACAGAGTGAGTGCCCTGAATTACCCTACTTCCAATCTGCATGCAGTCTATAAGCAGTTGCAGGTGTCCTTCATTTGTAGTCTCTACCTAAATGCTGGTTTCTCCACTTTCTCCCTGGTCCTAAAGACATCATGGACCTGGCCACAACTTTCAAGACCCCAACAGGCTCTCTGGATCCATTACCCACAGCCTCGGTGAAGGCATTTCTGATCTGTGTCCACTCATTGGTTATATTTACATGGACCCTAACATTCCACTAATAATTAATAATTATATAGCTCAGTCAGAATAAAAATGTTCATGTAACCATCTCAATCTGGAAAGACTGGCCAGATCCAGCTTAAACCATTCAATAAGTTGGAATAAATATTATTTATTATATTCTTTCTATGCATGCTTGCCACACAAACTATCTTCTGTCATTTGTCCTTGCTCTTGTTTTGCACCTGTAGATATGGTGAAAAAGGAATGTTAAACAATCAACCACTTTGTGCCTGAATTGCTAATTAAAATAGCTACATATGAATACAAAGTAAGGTAAGGGTACTTTATTTTTCACTCAGTGAAATTCAGTCTGTTCATTTATCCATTCTTAAGTTTTAGGAGCAGTGGGCAGCTACTATGCAGCGCCTGGGGACCAAATCCAGTTCTATGCCAGTACCTTGTCATGGACACTGACAGGAGAATTAAACTAACTTACATGATTTTGACAATGGAAGAAAACCCATGCAAGCACGGGGAGAACATGCAAACTATGAGGCAACAGTGCTAACCACCGAACCACTGTAATCTTCATGCACTAATCTCATTACCTGTTGCATGATGTCTTTGCTTGCATTCTCCATGTTCACAGAGGAGTCACTGGCGGTTAGTTTCATCCTCACCAAACGCAGATTCATTTGCACTTTTTAAGGAGGAAATATATAAAAATGTGTTTTTCATACATTACTTGTAAAGTGTCTCTGAAGTACTGATTTAAATCAACATGAAAACAGTGTAACACGTCTTAAATTTGTAGCTTACCATTGCAGACAAAGTATAATGTAGTATTACAATTCCCTTCCTCCCAGTGGCCTTTATGTAAAAGCACACAGGGGGTATTGATGTTACCAGTTGGTTTCTGAGACTTCCATTTTGTGAATGAAGCAGGGTTCCCATCTGACCACCTCCATGTGTCTCTCCTGAGACCGATCCATGCATTTGAAGTTATCATGTTTTTTATCAGTTCATTCTCAGTTTGGTCCCGCACACTGGCCAGGTCAGTGTAGTTCTCCTTGCAGTACCTATTAGCGGCATCCCAGGACTTGGATTCATTCACAAAGATGAAACTGGAAGACGCCTCTGTTTCTACACTCCATTGAAATATGTTTCAGCAAAATTGAAAAAGGTTAGACTTGATCATGAATAAATATCTAAACAATCCTACTTTTGAAAACATTTCCCATTTTGGTTTTATATTAATTAAAAAAGCAGCTGGCAAACATAGATTACTGTCTATATAAATAAATGCATGGGGTTGACTGACCCTAACTCTAACCCTTTTTGGCCACTTGGGGGCAGTGGAAACAAATTGGAAGCACAAATTTACATATCTTTTTTTAAGTTGATATGTTGTACAGTTGCTAATTTACACATCCAGCAATCACGAAGCAACATTATCATTTGTGCGTCAATCATGCGTAAGCACAGTTTAAGCACAGACTGTGCGTACACACTGTTTGTGAATGAGGCCCAACATCTGGTGTGAGGATGATACAATGATTCCAGGACAGGTAGATTCCAGGACAGCATACTGCACAGGACCAAGTCAGAACTACGTAATTCTTTCTTGATGGTTTACAAAATGTGTTTTTTTTTTATCAATAGCAGTAGTAATATTAGTTACTATGGCTATTTGCCAATATGACATGTTTTCTTACCATTGTAGCAGACAAACGGTATTTTTAATCCACAAGGCAGATCATTCCATGACCCATCATGCAGTATTTCTGCACAGTTCTCATATCCCCCAAGGTTGTTGGGTTCATTACCTCTCCACATCCTGAACTCTGCCTCTCCTCCACCATAATAACCCTCCTTTTGAAATGACCATTTCCAGGTGTGAACTTTATCAGTCAGTCCTATCCAGACATGACCATTCAAATATTTTCGTGCAGTGTCCACCAGCTTGCTCAGTTCTTGCTCGTTGACAACCGTCGCCAGGTCCCTGTACGCTGACCTGCAGTATCTCTGAGCTTCAAACCAAGTCAAAGCCCGTTCGACAAGAATGTAGTCATGGGGAAAACAGGCAGGTAGAAAACACAGTCCTGTGATAATGAAAAAAAGATATTTGATAGTTTTAGTACTGAGTGTGTGAATCTAAAGGGAAAAACATATTTAGTTACCTATTAAACACAACTGTAAGACACAGAATGGAGGTCTTATTTATTGTGTGGAAGAATGTCAAAAATCTCTAGTTGTGGCAGCAAACACTTCAGGGTGTCGGGTCAGGACACTAATTTAACTTATTCAGGTGAGAGTGTGGGGGAAAAAAGGAATGCAGAGTCCATGTACATATTTGACTGTTTATATAGTCATTGGGATACGTATCTCTGAGTTTGTGTGGTTACAGTAAAAAAGTCCGTTTGACGTTGCTATGGTTAGAAACAGTGAGGTCCTGTCATCGTCTCTCTGTCCCACGCGCTCTACAGGTGCAGGCACGCAGAGTGAGTGATGCATTCATGTGCACAGAGCAGCGTCGGAAATCAGAGACTCAAGCGAACGGTGCATGAGAGCACAGCCTTTTTTACAGCCGCCCTCAAATTTGGTGTGCAAATTTGACATAACGGAAGCATCCATTATGTCTCTGTGGCATCTTCGGGTAGAGCAGGCAGTCTGATGAGCCGTACCACCGGGCGAGTGTAGGTCCGGTCCTTCACTTGAACCACTACTGTCCTAACTCGACCATCTGCCCCAGGTATGACAGTCTTCACCGTTCCCACTTGCCAGAGAGCCCTTGGCGTCTGCTGATCAACAATGAGAACTACAGTTCCGACAGTGATGTCAGTTTTCTCTGCATTCCATTTCTGCCGTACTTGCAAGGTGGGCAGGAAGTGCTGTGTAAAGTATCTCCAGAAATGATCGGCTAAGACTTGGGTATGTCTCCACCTCTTGCGACTGAGCAGTTCTGATTCTGGGTAAACTACTTGAGGCAGAGAGGAGTCTGGCCGCCCCATCAACAAGGAGTTGGGCGTGACAGGATCTGGGTCTGCAACGTCGGTCGAAACATAGCCCAAGGGTCTGGAGTTGAGGATGTTCTCTACCTCGGTCAAGACGGTCCTCAATACCTCTTCTGGCACAGTCTGGGCTCCTACTGTGGTGCGAAGGGCTGCCTTCACAGATCGCACCTCTCTTTCCCAAGACCCACCAAAATGTGGAGCGTTAGGTGGATTGAAACGGAACCTGATCTGTTCCGCTGCCAACTGGTCTTGAATGGCAGGCTCCAGGGCTTTGAATGCTTCGTGAAGTTCCCTACTTCCTCCTTTAAAGTTTGTGCCCTGATCAGACAAGAGCTCAAAGGGCTTTCCCCTACGAGCAATAAAACGTCGTAGTGACATCAGAAATGAATCAGAATCCAGGCTAGTCAATAAGTCAAGGTAGACTGCCCGGGTGGTAAGACATTTGTACAGGATGCCCCACCTCTTCTCTGTTCTACGCCCGACTTTGACAAGCATAGGGCCGAAACAATCCATCCCAGTTGAGTAGAAGGCAGGTCGGAAGAGCCTCAAACTTGAAGGGGGCAAATCTGCCATTTTTGGAACCTCTGGTTGTCCTCTCCATTTCCTGCACTCAGAACAGTTATGTTGATGCCTCCTTACTGCTTCTCTGCCTCTCAATACCCAGTACCTTCTGCGCAGCTCTGTAAACACACGTTCAGCTCCAGGGTGATGTAATTGGTCATCACAGTGCTTGATCAAGAGCTTCGCGACTGGGTGAGATGGGGCTAGAACAACTGGGTGCAGAGCTTCCGGGCTCAGGCTGTCACATCGGCGGAGTCTACCTCCAACTCGTACCAGGTCAGAAGACTCATCGTACTCAGGAGCAAGAGTAAGCAATCTGCTGCTGGCTGGGATGGTCTTTCCTGCTTTGATTAATGCAACCTCTTCAGGAAAGCTCTCCATCTGAGCATGTCTCAGGAGGGCCATCTCTGCTTTGTGGAAGTCTTCTGCAGCTGGATGATCAGTGTTGTCAGCCGCCCAGTGCAGCACCTGCGTGGTGGCTTCCAGGAGTGCCTGATATGTGCTGAACTGTTGGATGTCAGGTATCGCTGAACTGGTTGAATCTGTTAGTAAGCCACAGAACACTGTCTTCCTCAACTCTTCTACCTCTTCTCTGGGTTCTACCATGGGAGCCTTGGGCCACAGGTTGGCTGGCATCTGAAGAAAGGGTGGCCCTCGACTCCAGCGATTATCTCCAGTGAGCTGAGCAAGTGTTTTCCCCTTTGTGATGTCATCAGCTGGGTTGGTTGCTGAGTCGATATATCGCCAGGCTGCAGGATCAGACAGTTCTTGGATTTCTGCAACTCGGGTTCCCACAAATACTTTATACCTGCATGATTCTGACTGGAGCCAGGTAAGTACAGTGGTTGAGTCTGTCCAATACACCACCTCCTGAATGTCAAGAGTGAGCTCTCTTTTCAGGACTGAAGCCAACTGTGCTCCAGTCAGGGCTCCGCACAGTTCCAGCCGGGGGATAGAGAGTTGCTTTTTTGGCGAGACTCTCGATCTTGCAGCCAAGAAGGATACTTGGACTTGTCCTTCATCTTCAACAGTGTGCAGGTATGCAACGGACCCATATGCACGCTCAGAGGCGTCGCAGAACACATGGATGGTCCGCCTGCTCTTGCTACAATCCAAGCTGGGCTTAGTGTAGCATCTCTGCAGAGTTATCTGTGACAGCTGTGGAAGTTCACTTTCCCACAACTGCCAGGCTTGGAGCAGGTCTTCAGGTAGGTGGGGATCATCCCACCCTCTTCTCTTGTCCCAGAGACGCTGCACAATGATCTTGGCTCGGGTAGTGTATGGGATAATGAACCCAAGAGGGTCGTACTGTTGGGCAAGCAGTCGATAGATGTTGCGCATGGTAGGTTCTGATCTTCCACTCTGTTGGTGTTTATATCGCAGTGTATCAGACTTACAATGCCATATGAGTCCAAGCGTGCGCTCTTGGGGGTCAGCTGACTCCTGGGTGAACCAGAGTACGCTGCTCTCTGACTGATACTCTCTTGGTAGGTGGTCAATGACTGCGGGAGCGTTGCTGGCCCATTGCCGCAGTACAAATCCACCCTCCATAAGGAGGGATTGCAGTCTGTCAACCAACTTCTTGGCTTTCACTTCAGAGGGCAGGCTCTGCAGACAGTTGTCAACATAGAAACACCGTTCTATTGACAGACGTGCATCCTCTTCTGGCTCTGAGTACTTCCTGACATGAGCTTGGAGTGCAAAGGTGGCACAACATGGACTACATGTCGTCCCGAAGGGAAGCACCTGCCACTCGTAGACTGTGGGTTCCTCATCTACCTTCATGTTTCGCCACAGGAAACGGAGGAAAGGTTTGTCTTCTTCCAGCAGTCGAACCTGGTGGAACATCCCTTTAACATCACTGCTAATGGCAATAGGATGTTCCCTAAATCTAAGGAGGACTCCCAACAGGCTAGCTCCCAGTGTTGGTCCAGGTAAGAGGTGGTCATTCAGGCTCTGACCCTTGAATGTAAAGGAACAATTAAAGACTATACGGTCTTTACCATTGTGCCGGACCATGTGGTGTGGAATATACCATGAATGACTGCTCTCTTCTGCTTCCTTTGATGACATGGGTGTGACATAGCCAGCATCTACAAGCTTGTGAATCTCCTTGGAGTAGGTCTCTGCCTTTTCTGGTTCCCTGGCTAGTCGTCTTTCCGTCCCACGCAGCTGAGCCAACACTGCCCCTTTAGGTGCATTTAGTATGGGGAGATTGTCTTTCCACAGTAACGGGGTGGCATAACGGTTTACTCCGTTCACTATGACCTTGATTGTCTTTTCCTCAATCCTCTGTACTGCCTGAGCATCTTGCTTTGATCTGGTAATAAGCCGCTCACTCCGATACAGCAAGGTATCCAGCTGCCACAGTTTCTCGACGTGGCTGAAAAGCTCTGCATCTGGAGGGACGCAGGAGGTGAACAGGCACTGCTGCGGAGTTAGCTGGTGGCGTAAGACTCTGGATGGTCCTTGTAGAGTCCACCCTAGTCTAGTGCGCACAGCTGCAGGCCCTCCAGGCGGGCCCAGGCGTACTGGTTCCACTGGAGTAACTAGGTGTGGGTAATCCGACCCGATGAGCAACAATGGCTGTGCCTCTTTGATGCTTGGCAGTGGCAGGTCCTTGAGATGGCGATACTTTTCTTGCAGAGCTTTGACTGGGTATGTATGACAGGCAAGACCAAGTCCCTTGGCAGTGAAAGCCCTGTGGATCTGGAAGGAGTTGCCAGGCTGTGTTGCAGAAGCTACCGAAAATGACACTGCGGCTCCATGGATGGTGCGAACCTCTTGCCTGACTGTGCGGAGAGCCAGATCTTCAGGTTCCTCTCGAAGACCTAAGAGATCAACAGCTTCATGTAGAAGTATGGTGCGTTCTGACCCATCATCTAAGATAGCGTAGGTCTCAAGTACCTTGTTGCCGCTCTTGAGGATGACACGACTCAGCTTGAGCAGCACTTGGCTGCTACCTGTTGGCCGATCTAGGTACAATGTCTCTGAGATTGAACTCACCAAGCAAGTGCTTTCTTCATGTGCTTTGGACTTCCCAGATGCTGCAGCATTTTGGCTGGTATTGACCTCATGGAGCACCTCAAGGTGCTTTCTTTCACATTGTTTACACTTAGCTTTGAGGGTACACTTTATCGCTTGGTGCTCATGACCGCATCTCCAGCACCTCCGGTTTGCTTTTATCCACTCTGTCTTCTGCTCCTTTGTCAAGAGTTTGAAGTTGCTGCACTGATTCAGGTAGTGTTGCACAGAGTCACAGAAGGGACAGTATTTCTTTGGCTTCTCATGTGCCACCTCCACTGATGTCATGACCCTTTCTGACTTTTCCTTCTGCTCACTACCATGGAGAATGGTAGTGGTCTTCTGAGACTTGTATTCAGTGCGTCGGTCTCTGCGTGGAGCTTGCTTCTCTTTGTCTGAGTTGTACTGGCCTCCCTCTACCTGTACGCGAACCTCGTACTCAAGCCACTCAGCCAGGTCAAGCAGTGTTGGGATAGGAGTACGGATAGGATTCACAAATCTCTGAAAGTTGGCTCTTAGGTCATGTGGCAACTTAGCTAAGAGGCGAGATACATGTGAGCCACACCTCAACTCTGTCCAACCCTGGCCCCCCAGCTGATGCAACATGCCCACTAATGCACGGACTTGGAGAGCAAATGACTTGAAGGCCCTTACATCACCACTCTCGATGTTGGGTTCATCCATCAGATTGGAGATCCGTTTTAATGCTAGCTGTTGAGGTTGACCATACATCTCAGTGAGTGCTCTCATGGTGTCACTGTACGGAAATAGGCTGTTGCTGTACGAATCAGCAATGAGTAGTGCTTCTTCACACTTCAAGTGATCCATCAATATCTGAAACTTGAGACGCTCTGGGCTGTCAGGTGGGAGTATGTTATCTAATGCAAGCTTCAACCTTGCAAACTCGCGTGGATCCTCATGCACGAAATCTGGGATTGTTGGCTTAGGTCCGAAATAATCTGTCTGTGGGGGTCTGCCAAATGTGGGTGGAGCCCGAGACCGATCAGTTCGAGGCAGGCGATCATATGGATGATGGCGGTGATCATCTGAGTAACGGTCATCCAGATGCCTGTACTGTTCATCATGACCATGGTAGTAGCCGTAGCCCTGGACAGGACGATAGTGATCGTCATGGCGACCTATAGGATCAGAGGGACGATGTCTGTCATCTTGCCAATGGTAGCCGTCATCATAATGGGCTCTCTGACCAGGCTGTCGATAAGATGCAGTAGCTTGACTGCGGCTGTGATGATAACGCTCATCGGGCAGAGGGCGAGCCCTGACATTAGGCTGATGGTACGAAGCGCTGTATAGAGGTGAGTGACTATCATCAGGCTGGCTGCAGGCGGCTCCGTACTGAGCGTGGTATTTGTCATCACGTGGGTGGAAGCTGTCATCATGGCGACGATAGGCATCATCACGTTGGGATCGATGCCTCCCATCAGGCTGATTGAATGTGACACCATGATGAGGGCTGTAGCTGTCGACAGGCTGATGGTGAACAGCTCCAGATGGGGGGCAGCTACGTTCTTGGTGATAAAGCTGTGACTTTGCCACTGCACCTGAGCCTTGAGGCGGAGGGGACTCACTACCCTTTGGTGTGTCTGGAGGGAAGTCTGTGTAGTGAGGAGATGATTCACCTGAAGTTACTGGTGATTGCGCTACATGCTGACTGCTCAGCCCTGCTCTCTGTAGACTGTCACTAAGCTCCACAATTGGGTCACGTTGGCTGCATGGTGAGTGTGGAGACTCATCACTAATTGTCACCTGTGTGGCATTGTCATGCTGACGTGGGTCTTGATGACCACTAAATGGCGTCAACTGACTAGCATGTGCAGGTGTGGATGGTGTCTTCTCCACATTGCGTCTGGGCCATGACTTAGCAGGTGGTGAGGCTAGTACAGGAGAGCTAGACATCATGTTTGTAAGGCGAAGCACATCAAGTCTCAGTTGTTCATTTTCTTCCCTCATGCTACGAAGACAGTGCAGAACATCAGTGGTAGTAGTCTGTCTGGTGTGCTCATCAACTGGGCTGCGGTGCCTCATAGGATGACGGACCTCATAGTCCTGAAGGTAGGATGGTGGGTGACTTCGTCGGCATGGACGGTTCACATCTCCTTCTGAGTCTCTCTCATCTGGACTGAACATCTTGGGCTGAAGTGGTTGCTTGTATCCGGCTCGAAGGACCAAAAATTGTGTGGAAGAATGTCAAAAATCTCTAGTTGTGGCAGCAAACACTTCAGGGTGTCGGGTCAGGACACTAATTTAACTTATTCAGGTGAGAGTGTGGGGGAAAAAAGGAATGCAGAGTCCATGTACAGATTTGACTGTTTATATAGTCATTGGGATACGTATCTCTGAGTTTGTGTGGTTACAGTAAAAAAGTCCGTTTGACGTTGCTATGGTTAGAAACAGTGAGGTCCTGTCATCGTCTCTCTGTCCCACGCGCTCTACAGGTGCAGGCACGCAGAGTGAGTGATGCATTCATGTGCACAGAGCAGCGTCGGAAATCAGAGACTCAAGCGAACGGTGCATGAGAGCACAGCCTTTTTTACATTTATTGTTGGGCCTAATAAAACATCACATACTGATCTTGGTGAAACACTCTTTTGGTGATGGCCACAGATAGATACCACTATGTCTGTAGCCTATATGAATTATGGCTGTGCATCACAGAACACAAACATAATTGGTAGAACTGGATGGGGCCAAGGGGCAACTGCGGCCAAAACGCACAGAATTTCGAGTCGCTCCGGCCCTAACAGATGTAATCTCACTCCAAACTTTTCATGAAACTTGAGAGCCCTGTGACTCATAGAATTAACATAGTACAATCTAAATCAAGTTTAAATATAACAAGGTTGATTATGTTGTCAATTTGCACGTTGTTTTAAATAACTAAACTCCAATGGAGGCTGTAGTAGTATCCTGGGTGCTGGAAGGTTGATGATGTGGATGAAAAGGTGAAGCTAGCCCGTTAGGCGATTAGGAGTGGAGACACTCACTTAACAAACAGGAAGTGTTTACCATTTCATACCACTGGTGCAGCTTGTAATGCATCATCTTTTGTTACAGATCATCTTTAATATACTGCAACCTACATTACCCTTGGTAACCACTAACAATTACCTCATTGTAAAGGATGTCAAAGAAACACAAACATGCCTAAACATACCTGATAAGACTGCGATAATAAAAGTCTTCCCCTCCATGGAGATGGTTTTCCTGCTTCCTTTTACTGTTCTGTCATTACACTGTAAGAGGAATTACAAGAGCATTATTATAGACAGATAAATCCTTTATAAGGGTAGTCTTATTGTAAAGCGGTACTGTTGTCAGATAATTGAACAAGTACACAATACAGATTTATTCATGCCACATTCAAAGCACTTATTAACCAAATGAAAAAGCCTGGTTTCCCTTTCCACAGTGCCAAACTATGATTTGGGTTGTTAAAAATTGCCAATAAAACAGTTACATGGATGGAGAGCTAAAACAGTGAGGAAAAGTAAGCTACACTGTGGAAGAAAATTTAAGATATAAAACACATTCTAGTTCTACAAATATACATTCAGCATTTTTCTCAGCAGCATTAAATGTATATTTGCAGATTTGCATACTACTTGTTCAGGTTTCTATAAATGTAATTTGATGTCTTTATTTTGCATCAGAATATTATAATATTGTATATTACTAGATGTTAATTAAGTGTAAATACAATTGCAATACATTGCAAAACTGCACTATGTCATTTTTTTTTTTTTTAAATGTGATTCCCCGTAGCTGAGTCAAATAAAATCTATGTTTCAAAGATTCTTTCAAAGAAGTGGCGTCTTACCTTGATATGTTGATGTGAATGATACATATACAGTGTGGCATAGGTGCAGGGATAGTGTGCAGTTTTTATTGTAGTCCCCGATTTGTATTTGATGCAAAAAACACTGATGAACATATTTGCATTGTGTCGCAAAGAGAGGGGCAGACTCAACTTATCCATGAGGGAAAAATCATGATTCATGAATCATGAACTATTTTTGCAGAGCACAATAATTAATCAAAATCCAAATTCACACTACGAATGTGAGTTGGTGAAGAATTTCTATTAATTGGTGTTTAAAGTAATCATAATGGTTGCTGTGAAGCTGCACCTTTGAGAAAATGCCACTAACGTTTGCATGCAGAGAGTCTAATTTGAATGAGAGCACAAAGCAGGACTGTAGGTGATCAAGCGCAGCGAGGAAGCAGAGCGAGGAGCAAACGTACTGTGGAACTACAGAACAGCTGATTGAAGTCTCTAGTTTTAACAACTTATAATGTTGAAGACATGCTATACAAACAGTAAAGACGGAAAGAACTAGACAAAACATAAAAAGGAAGAAAAAAAAGAAAACACAAAAAAAATTGAAGTAGATTTTGCATTATATAGCCTATTATTATAACCGTATCTTATTTTGAAAATAATGTACATCTGGATGCCTAGAAGAGCATAAGATGCTAATGTGTAGTGTAACTCAGAAGAGGCATGTTGGTGCCAAAATGTCAACTTATGGAATTAAGGCTACATTACATATACTGATAGATTGTCACATCACACACACAGACTGTTTCAGGCTTGTGGAAACCATGGACATTAAATGAATCCCTCATTTTTGCATGTGATCAGCATCCTCTCATTGGTTTCCAGGAACTTTGCAAAAATCAGTTTTGCAAATCAACCAAATTAGCAAAGAAGTTTACATACACAAATGATTGAAGAATGGCCAAGCTGAGGATTGAGAGAGCACAGAATGACTTTATTTTGTCCCCTTAAACCAAATGATCAACAAGCATAGTTGTTGGTCTATAAAAGATTGTGTCCATTTAATTTGTCACTTATACTCGGTGCATTTGTCACAACTATAGACTCCCAGTATTTCCAGTAGGGATCAAAGGGTTATTCAGATTAAGTTTGGTCATCACATCTCTCACATGTCTGCATGCATGTGGGTACAAAAAAATACACATTATATGTCAATTTTTACTGATACATATACAGTATACAGTGTCTCTCCATGCAGTCATCCACGGTGGGTGGGACTAATAAGATGTAAGTACGTGGATGCAATCAATTAAGAGAGTTGAGGAGTCTGACGTACTCCACCAGCCCCGACTTCTAAATCCAAGGTGGCTGCACCGTGCATCAACAGTGTGGAAGTTGTAGTAACATCCTATTTATTAGCACTTCTGTCTTATTTGTGTCTCATTAAATCAGTCATATAAACAGCACTGTCCACTTTCTACCTGTGGACATGTTGCTGTGCTGTTTGTATGAACAAAATACAGCAAAATGCATTTTCATCAACTAGTATTGCTATCAGTGGCTAACCTGACTAAAACTGCTTTTCTGTCTTCTAAAGTGGAACGACACAAACTTGCGTGTGACATCATTCCCTGCTACGAGTTCCAATTTACGAGCATGGCCGTAGCTACCATTGAGGACACCGAGGTCATGTCCTCGGTATTATTTTCTTGAAGTTTCGTTTAATTGTGAAATGAAAATAGCCGATGAGACAATTATCCTTGCATCAACGGACCGTCACGTGACACGTACTTGCAGATACCGCTGCCATGTTAAAACAAAAGTAGTCACCAGCGGCGGAGTGATTCCTTGAAATCCACCGGTAATGTTTTCACTGGCCCCGGCCCCGGCGTTATGTCCCAACTGGTGTCCTTACAGAACAGCTCCAGCTGTGTTGCGCTTCCGTCAGCAGATTCGTCACAAATATACACAGCATATTACTGGAGATTTTTAAGTAGCAGTTATATAGTGCTCACTTCCAGAAAAAATCATCTGCTGCAGTAGATGTGAACTACTTGAAAATCGCCAGAAATATGTTAATTTTTTTTGTGAATTGAACTTTGCAAACTGTTCATTCATTGGACAAGCCCTTTTCTCCCTTTCCCAGCAGGCCGTGCTCCATTCCACATTTTAAGAACAAACAAAGAAAATAATATATTGCAGTTATAATTTTTAAATATGCAACCATGGAAGTTGTAGAATACTGAAATAGGAGTTGATTTAAGTTGCAAAATTGGAAGTGATAAGAAAGAACTGGACCACAAAAGTGACCATGACTGAGAAAAAGCAAACAAGAAAGTGATATAAATACATCATGGATTACTTTAAGATATTATTTTGATAGTGGGGTTTTTTTTTTACTTCGGTACCTTGTCTGTAGCATCAGCTCTATTTCTTGTAACTAAATACTTCCTCTTCTTCTCGCTCCCTACTCTCTTCTCCTAGTCATGCTGTGCCATCCTCGTTCCATTGAGTCTTTCTTTGTCTGCAATCTTTTGCCCAATGTCCCGTTTTCCCACACACATAACATCCCTCATTTTTTCTACCAAAGCCTCATCTTCCTCTGCTTCTGCCCCTGTCTCTGCCTCTCTGTCTATTTCTATCTCTGCCTTCCCCCATGAGGAATACCGCTGTATACCTTTTTGTTTTTAAAATATTATTCCGCATGTCGAGCATAATCTAAGGTCTCAGTCAGTAAGTGAAGTCACATGAAGCTACTAATTGGTGACAAGCAGCCTTTAAGGAACGCATTTTTTAGTTGCTGTTCATATGGGGTGTCGTGGGTCATATCAGTAGTGACTTCTACCCCTCAGTGATTGTCAAATATCTCTTTGACTCTGTGGAAATAGTGATCCACATCCTCATCATCCTTTTGAATGCAACATTGTATCTCTGGCCAATCCGCTCTCGCCTTGAATTTATCAGCTGTTCTGTTCAAAAGAACATCCATTCTAGTTTTTGGAATGTCCTTGCATACATTCATTCATAATCTCAATGGTGCACTGGCGATGTGTGGGAGCATTTCACCAATTGCGGCACCGACTGCTGCTGCTGCCCCAATAACTCCAGCTGCTGCTCCTACGTCTTCTGCCATAACAGCACTTCAAAGATGCAGAGTAGATCCCTTAAGCTTTGTGTTAACAGACAGATGTTGATTCATTGAGTGTTAGATTAATCAGAAAAACGACAGCATTGACAATTTCTTCACGCTGTTAAAAAAAGCAACATTATTTTCATTTTTTATACTGAAAAATAACCTATTATAGTTGTTTGGATAATGGCTGTCCTCTCTAAGTAGCAACAGAAGAATGAGTTTGACTTTCTTGCAGCATCTCCAAACTGTTGAAGTGGAGTTTGGAGTTGGTGGTCTGTTGTACGAAGCAAATAACTTTGACAAATAACTAGACACAAGGCAACCACTGGAGGAGAGAGGAGACAAAGAGATATGATTTTAGAGTGACATGAAGCAACGTCTGTTTCTGACGACGGCAGCCGCTGATCACAGCTGCATTATAGCTGTCAGTCGGTTTTAACAGTCTTAGCGACTTTTGACAGAGTTTGTCTCCACAGATGTTCACCGTGCTGATAGTAACAAAGGTGCACAGTTATAACTGACAGAGCAGCAGTGTTTTCTCTCTGCAGCATGTTATATTATATTATATTATATATTACCTATCTGACAAACACTTGCACATGGATAAAAACCTGCATTCATACTGTGCTGTCCATTGTGTCCTGCTCACAGACATATGCACATACAAGACTTATTTGCATCTGTATTTATTGATATTCTGTTTGTGAGTTAGTTATTCAATAACCCTGAATATGATCAGGGTGTTTTTTAAACAATTAAAATGGTTCATTAGGCTGATTGTTTCAGGAAAAAATGTATATGATTTAACCCAATAAACTAAGTAAAGTCATATCAAACCAGGAATGTTCAACCTCACATGGAAGAAATGACAGCAAATATGTACAAATGTGTTTAAAATGTTCTTTTGTTGATCAGACAAACAATCAGAGGTGGGTATGTAACACGATACAGTGTCTACAGTCAGTAATCACATTACAATTACTAAACAAAGAAATGTGGCGTTAGTTGTGTTACATTAGTTCTTCAATTATTATGTATATTTTGGGCAGATAAAAAAATAATCAAAGGTGCTTTTCATGCACACTTGTGGTACAGCTGCCTGACCTCTCATGCTAACAAGACACTCACGGACCCACAGTGATGCTCGAGCTGAGTGTATGCAGAACCCAACCAAGCAGCCAAAGCTTGTGCGTTGCTAGTTAATCTCTGTATGTCAGAAACAAACTCAGCAAAATACTGATAATAGTTAACGGACAGCCATCAATAGACAGGAAAACTTTGGTGAGCTTTCTGGACTGGTGTTATGTCAGGATGGAAACACCATCTAGTGAGGCAGTGGAGATTCTCTTCAGTTTAACCAGTCTAGTGATGACTCAGAGGACAAACAGGTTGTCTATAGATTATTTTGAGGTATTTATTATTTAAGCAACATGGTGTTATAATGGTCAAGACCCATATCATTTTATTTTTTTGATATATTATTTTTTACACAACATCGATGGCGTTGCTATGGAGTGACAGCTAAACTGGTAGTGTAATTACTTTCCACAGGGAGTAATTAAGTAACGTAACGAAAGTAAAATTTGAAACAAAGTAATGAGTAACATGTAATAAATCACGTTTTTTGAATAGGGTGGATTAGGGTAATGTGGGACATTGACTAATGTGGGACAACTTTTTATATTCAGTTATTCTAAAGCTTATTGGTATATGCAAACTGTGTAAGTTATATTGTTTAACATTACACATGTATAAATCAATGTATTTCTAAGCCTAAAAAATAGTGTCCCAGATTATAAAATCTACTAATTCTGAAATGATTTGACACTTGACACGAGGAATATACCTGCCATTTTCCTTTTGAGTACAATATCTAAAAAAAAAAAAGTCTTCTGATTTAACAAGCAAACATCTCAAGGATTTCATAATTATATTATGTGTTGATATAATGTATTGGATTCATATATAAACATGGTGAACAAGTCAGAATTGCAAAAAGTGTCCCACATTACCCTGATCCACCCTAACGACCCCAACACTGGTTGTCACCCGCCATTAAAAAAAGAAGCAAGTGTACGTTTATTCTGAAGACATCATTTCCGCCCGCCTGAAAGAAACTCAGACTTCCGGTTTGTGAGCTAAAGGCGGAACAAGCGGCCCTACAGAGGGAACAAAGGACGACTGAGTATGTATGTTTACGTTGTTTCCATTAGAATGACTTGAACACATTATGTTTTTACTATTTTCTAACTTTGACGTAAAAACGACCTTAACATATTTTGTCCGCCATTAGCTAACCTAGCCAGTAGGTGGAGGTTAATTACCTCCATGTGCCGAAACCGGAGCATGTATTGTCTGTTAGCCTAGCTTCATCGGCTATCTAGGTTGGTGCAAACCGTTGCACATTTCAGAAATGTAGCGCTCACCGTTCTGAATAAATATTAGTTTTGCGTGCGCCTGTGTTCTGAATCTAACTTTAATATCTATTACATTGAATGTGAATGTCAATATTATTATACTCCAACCGGCTCCATTGTGTTGGCAAGTCAGGCTAACAGGCCAGGCTAGCTTTTTCAAGCTTCTTCAGCCATTGTAGCGTTAGTCATTCAATGGTTAGCAGCTATATTCAGCCACTTTGAATCTTTCCTGGCTTCTTTCTGCCACCGTATTTACCAAACGACAAATGTGCAGTAACGATGTAATTGCAGTTGAGTTAATTTATGTAGCTGACGTGTGTTTTGTCGTGTTTTCTTATCTAACGTTAAGTTAACCAGTAT
The DNA here is from genome assembly GCF_963691925.1 of Scomber scombrus. Taxonomy (NCBI): domain Eukaryota; kingdom Metazoa; phylum Chordata; class Actinopteri; order Scombriformes; family Scombridae; genus Scomber; species Scomber scombrus. Next base: position 24,753,725 of record NC_084987.1, read on the forward strand.
GGAAACAGCTTGAACTCCATCGCCCAGTATCCAGCCACGATGTCAAGTAAGTCAACACAAATGTTACACACTGTATTAAAGAAGGCTGTTAGCGCTAATAGAATAGCTTTGTAAGCAATTCATTTTCCAATCGTACAATCAGGGTTCCCACGGTCATGAAATTCATGGTAAAGTTATGACATGAGAAAAACCTGTTTTCCAGGCCTGGAAATGGTTTGGAATTGTGTGAATGTTGTGGGAAACCTTTGAATTAGGGATGACCCAATCTGATATCAAAGATAACGGATATAAGACAGGCTGGATGGACCCCCCCCCCCCCACACACACACACTTTTGCCATGTCAAAAATCAGTAGATTCATTTAATATGAATATACTAATCGCCAGTCTATATACTTTTAGCTTTTTAAAATCTTCTAACATGTGATCTGGGGCCAAACGCTTCCTCTGGATGTAATTATAAATGCACCCATCATCAAATGGGATCAAAGTGTCAAAACACCTGGTAAACGGCTCCAGAATACAGGAAATGACATCATCTTTGTTAAAAAATGTTCTGGGGGAGGACCCTTTTTTAAACTACTGAAATTTGTACTATTCCATAATACAAATATTATGGAAAAGTTTTGAAAATTCATTGGTAAAAATGTGTGGGAACCCTGTACAATGTTTGTTTTTGCCTCTTAGTATAAAATGAAGAGGGCGCTATAATAAACAATGACATCCAAAAAGAGAGATAGCACTAGTGATATCAGCACAAAGGGCAATAATAGCTGTCATGCAAGATGCAGGTCAAACTGAACCTGTGTTTTGTTTTTTAATGCAGAAAGTCATACACAGCAGAGTGGTCATATACACTTCCTGGCCTTCATTAGGTACAACTGTGTAATCTAATTCAATCCAATACCAACAGCTCTGCTGTATGTTAAATATAACATTATATAACTGGGTATCAATAAAATGTACTTTCCACATTTTCAGTAACAGTGTTTATCATGCTGGATGGTCTTAGGTTGGACAGCAGGAATAACTACAACATATTGACATTTTAGAGAAGCCCTTAGCTGGCAGTCAGCAGTATTGAGTTTGGGACTAATGCCTTTTTTAAAATCATAAATAAATTCATTCTTTTTAAACCCATATGTTATTTGATTATGTGCTTATAGGACTTTTATTTTTAAAATGTTGCTGTGACTACGTGATTGTAGCTCTGAATACACAAGGCACATGTTTTGCCGCTTTTTATTTTCATTCATTCAATAAAATTCAGTTTCATTTATAGAGCGTCAAATCACAACGTTGTGTCAAGACACTTTTCTCATAGAGCCTGACCGATAGTCTATAATCATATATAAAGAATATATACATAAAACACATGTTTTTTTGCAATGTGGTTATCTAACTCTTGTGATAGAAAGATGTAATGGAGGAATGATCATTTACAGTTTAACTCTAAACTTCAGTGGGAATGTAGTTTTTATAAATTCCTGCAAATAATAAAATGCATACAACAGCAATAAAACATGTATGTATATAAATTTGAATTAAGCAAAAATGGTCAAATGAGCATAAAATGCTCCCTATATAACTATAAAAATATCAGTGCATATCTGACAACATATATGCCGATGTTGATATATCTGTGATGAGCAAATATCAGCTGACATAAACAATGGAGGACATTGAGGCAGTGGTGTACTTGCTGCTGTTTGTGGCTTTTTGTCACACACAAAGCAAGAAAATTGTTGCCGGTATTTTAAAAATGCCGGGTTTGATTCTTGTGTGGGACGGCTCATGACTCTTCCAGTGACAACTCTTCTGACCAATCAGTGACCGGCAGTCTGGTGACGTCACATTTTAGTACTGGCTTGGCTCGCTGGGAACCTCACCAGAGCAGGAACTAAAAAAAGTACCAGGTACCAGGTACTATCCCTAGTGGAAACGCATAAAAAACCGAGTCGAGTCGTGCTGGAACTGTGTATTGGAAAAGCACCAATAATGATGTTTAACATCCCAACTGAGTTCACCATATTGCTTTTCACAGCTGTAATATCTAACCAACACAACTCTTTTTCCCTTTTTTCCACAGAGCGGCCGTCGTACGCCCCTCCCCCTCCCCCCGCCCCAACTACAGTAAGTGTCCAGCTCCGTTCCTGTCTCAGCGTTTAGTGGCCCAGGAGCCACGTTAGCTCTGTACACACTCTTGTTCTTTTTTATTTCTTTTTTTATAATCTCTCTTGCTGTATTCCTCCTTCTCTCTCTTTATCCACATTATCTATTGCTTTCGTTCCTCTCTCTGTCGTAAATATGCGGAGGTAGCCGCCAATCTCGTCTCCCAACTCTCCCATCATCGCTTTTACTCCTGCTTTATATTTTCCTGCCATATCACCACTTGATGTCATCAGAGCTCCTCGCTGAGATGTTTCCTCTTCTGCTTTTTAAAAACTTTTTTAAGTTTTTGTAAACTGATGAAAGGTTTGAAATTTCTAAATCACATTGCTGAGTTTAGCACATCTTCTACCAGCAGGTGTATGTGTACTGTTTCTAGAAACCTGCTTGTTTTGCTGCTTTTCATCTCCTTACATTCAGTGGGACGGGACACATGGTTGATTAAATGCAACTTGTGCTTAACAGAGGATCATTTGAGCTTCTTACAAGGTGATATGAGTTATACGCAACAATCACATGTTGTGCACTCATCTTGAATGCCAAGACTGCCGGCCAGTTTTTGGTTTTCTCTCCCCTCCCCCCTGCTTGATGACGTCATGGAAAACAAACAAACAAGCAAAACAAAAACGACACATTTATATATATATATATATTTTCACGTTCTCCCCCACTTTTTTCACTTATTTATGTTTTTTTCTCCCCTCCCCCCTCTTCCTCCTCTTGTTTGTGAGCCATTTCTCATTCGTGTTTTGTCTCATTTGTCTTCCATCAGCAATTGCCTTCCACCCCCGGGTTTGTCGGCTACAACCCTTACAGCCATCTGGCCTACAACAACCTCCGGCTGGGAGGGAGCTCCGGAGGCTCCAGCAGGGTAATGAATTTGATGGAGGGATCTGGAGGAATAAAAAAGGCAAATAAAAAAAGGGCGGGGGATAAGAAGGGGAGGTGGGGTGAAGAAAATGGGAAACCATTGTGATTTAAAAAAAAAAAAAAAAAAAGAAAACACAAAATAATAAGATGATGAGTGGTAAGAGAAAAAGGTGGAGGGATGTTTTTAAGCTTGTTTCTGGATCAAATAAAGGAGAGGGAGGTATATGAAGACTAAAGTTAGGAGGGAAACGAGATGTTAATAGATGATTGGTCTAACATTTGAACATAGATGAAGGGAACTGGTGGCAGCAACAGTGATTTAGATTGGGGTTGGTAATCAGGATGAGATCTGAGGTATCTAGATAGAATAATTGATCAATCTTGCTTTAATTTGGGTTGAAATGGGAGAAACAAGCTTCACTTTATTTAATAGTCTTGCTGTCTTTAGTTTCTCATTTACAGCCCCTACCCTTTTTTTTTAAGCATTCACCATCCTCTCCCCCGGCCATGAAGAGAAATACTCCACAGTGCACGATGCTGTCAATAAGTTAACTCCTTCTTCTTCAGGATTAAAACTTTATTTAAATTGAATCCTGTTACTCTTTAGTCACACCCCAAATTATATCATGTGGTGTTAGTGGCAAAAAGCCTTTCATTCTGAGGTTCTGAAGTGATGCTGGTCTTTAAAGACAAAAGAAACATATTTTAAATGGTTACAAAGTGTAAATGAAAGTAAGAAGGGATGTTATCATTGTCAGTCATTTTGATCCATGTAGTCTTTTCAATGCAGGTTCTACATTGTATGATGGCAGTGGAAAGTTTAACGTGACTGGAAAACAGCTTTGTCAGAACACAGGATAGAAATATCAGCCTACACCTTTTTTTTTGTGTTTTTCAGTTTTTTTATTGATGCATGAATTCTGTGTGTTTGTTTCTGCTTGTCACTTATAATAAGCTAACAACCATTTTTCTGTTAATGTTTTTGTATTTTTGTGTTAAAAATGACTCTTTCATGCTGTAACTAAAGATCTCTGCAAAGATCCCTCAGCAGCCATGAAAAAGAACCTATACTATACTATTATTTAGAAAAACGTTCCATGTTAATCTGCTGTATTTTTTTGTAAATGATTGAACCAAACTTTAAAAAGCTTGACCTGTTTTACTGCTGGATAGAAGAGTACACAGCCAGCAGTGTAATGTAGTGTCATACCATTTGACACACATACACCGACCGCTGCTTTTCAGAATAAAAGGACGCAACCAGCAATGATTAACGTTTTTACATCAGTGGTGTGTGTGTCCTCACATAGTAAACAAATGGATGCAGGTGTATTACTCTTTATTTCCTTTTTGTTGACCCATCACCCATATCACAAACTTCAATACTGCATTCACCTTCATGGCCTTACTATAATTTACATTTATAAGACATATGAAATAGAGCACATTTTAGTTAGTAACAAATAACTACACAGTCAAATTTAAAGGGTTAAAATGTGAAAATAAACGTATGAATAACTTTCACACATTATTTTTTTGCGGACTTAGCATAAATGTTCTGCTTTTAATCCATTTTGAGAGAATATATTAGAGGATTATGTCAAAAATGTCTAAGTGGTGTAACCATAAAAACTTTGTACCAAATAATTAAACTTGCTTAAAAACACTAAATTCTCAATAAAACACCATATCAACTAGTATGGCATGATATTACATTGTTTAAAATGTAAAAAGTCCACTTAATTACACTGTAGGTGTATAAAATATTGAATATGTATCATTCTTTTGTGGTTACACCATTTGACAGCATTTCTGTATCATCACGTTTACTGCACCATGGTCACCATGACCTCATCATAATCAGCTAATGTGTTGTTGTTTTTGGTGTGTATTTTCTCCTTTTTGTTGTCTCCTGACTTACTTTTCTTCTCTCTCTTTTCTCTTTTTTTTTTTCCTCCTCCCCACCGACCGCAGAACTCCACAGGAATCACCGTCCCGAAGCCTCCCAAACCTCCAGACAAGCCGCTGATGCCCTACATGCGGTACAGCCGGAAGGTAAGCAGGAAGGTAAGACACCACATCCACGGTGTCTGCTTTTACTGCTTGTCCTCCCATCCCCCCTGAAAGGTTGCAGGGGGTTTGAGGGTTGGGAAAACAGCCGAGCCATGACGCCTTCACCACCACCTCCTCCTCAGCCACCTATTTTAAAAAAACTCACTCTCTCTCTCTCTCTCTCCTTCAGCTTTACCGTAACCTCCTCTTGTTTGTCTGTCAATGTTTCCTTCTATACCGAGCATGCCCTTCATTTTCCCTCGTTTGTTGTGCTCCTCTCTTCCCCCGCTTCTGGCTTGTGAGCATTAAACTTTAACACTGAATGCTGCTTAAAGACAGAATCGACTAATGTTGGCATCAAATTGCTGATTCTGTCTTTTTTTGAGCTGTTTTTCCATTCCATTCCATCCAGCAAACCTTTTAATGCCAGTTAACAGTAGATAACACACTATGGGACTAATATATTCTTGCTTTTTGCACTTTATTTCCTTTACTTGCCTTGCCTAGTTAATTTACAGTTGAGTGCAGTTTTGCCCTGTAGTGACCATATGTTTTTGGGTTGTGCGTGTGTGCGTGCCTCTGTGTGTTACTTCCAAAGGTATGGGACCAAGTGAAGGCGTCCAACCCGGACCTGAAGCTGTGGGAGATCGGAAAGATCATCGGAGGGATGTGGAGGGACCTGACCGACGAGGAGAAACAGGACTACCTGAACGAGTACGAAGCCGAGAAGGTGGGTTCAGAAGATTCTGGTCCGTACAGAACCAGCTTGGACTTAGTAGTCTAGATCTGTTTTGAAAAAGTGAGAATTGAGTCAGTGGTGAATAAAGATAACATAACATAACACATTCCTTCATTAGAGCCACAGTGGGGAATTTTACATTATTACAGCAGCAAGTGGACAGTAAAAAAAAAAGAGCATAAAGAGAAAGAATAAAGAACTATAAATAATAAGTACACAAACAACAATAGTAGTAAATAATACAGTAAAAATAAAGTAACATTATGTACAGTGTAAGTAATATTGGTGTCAAATGATAATATACCTGATTGCACATATTTTAACTGAAAATATACACACATACATATATACAAACCACACTGCACAGTTGAACTGAAGTACAGTAGTAAATCCAAAATACTTCTATTGCACCAAACGTCTGCAGATGCTCAAATACTGACCTAGTATAATCAGATTCAGTCAAAAATAACACATTCTGAATGATGCTCATTAAATACATTTTCAGTTAATTACATCAATATGAAAGCAACTGACTCATCATAAAAACACATAAAAAAACCTGTTATTTTCTTTCCATCCATGAATTAGAATTAGTTGTGAAGTGATCTGCCGGTCAGTGGTTCTTGAACTGAAGACTCCTGTGTCTTCTCTTCTAATGAGGAATGGTTAATTAACTGTTCAAATGTGGTTGAACTCATTCAGGCTAAAATCATCATCATTCAATCCAATTTTATTGATCTCCTGACTGTCAGAGTTTTAATTGAGTTTGTGTTACAATGCTTCAAACTAATTTGTGTGGTGAATTGTATCGTATATATGCTGGTAGGTCCAGTTGTGACACTTACACCAACATAACTCCATATGTTGTCATCTTAAATCAGGATATCAACATCATTTATAAAATCTGTAATCATGTGTATCTGTCATGTATTCCAGATTGAGTATAACGACTCTCTGAAGGCGTACCACAACTCTCCGGCCTACCTGGCGTACGTCAACGCCAAGAACCGAGCCGAGGCCGCCATGGAGGAGGAGAGCCGGCAGAGGCAGACCCGTATGGACAAAGGAGAGCCGTACATGAGCATCCAGCCCGCCGAAGACCCCGATGGCAAGTCATTTAAAACATTCTAACAATGGCTCGAAAAGCCAAATACACACATGAGGAAAAAAAGAGCGTGTTTATAAGTCTCTCTTCCCTCTGCTCAGACTACGACGACGGCTTCTCTGTGAAACACACGGCAGCCGCTCGTTTCCAGAGGAACCACCGGCTCATCAGCGACATCCTCAGCGAGATCGTGGTGCCAGACGTGCGCTCGGTAGTCACAACGGCCCGCATGCAGGTCCTGAAGAGGCAGGTCCAGTCCCTCATGGTGCACCAGGTATGTTGGCAGACACACAGGAACCAGTGCTGACCTTTTAATAATGAGTCTATTTACAGTAATGACAGACTACTTACAACAACAACATTACCACATTAAAACAAACTCTATTAATCTACTAATATTTGTAGTATTGTAGATCCACAGGAAGTTCTTATTGGCTGACTGATACAAGATATATGAGGCAGATACATTCAAGAATTTATCATCATCAGTCATCTTTTAATACATTTTTTAATTTCCTTCCTTTTTTTTAAGTTATTGTGACCCAGAATTGTACTTGGAAACTAGAGACTGGTGACACAGATTCAAAACATATCTATCAAACTATGACCCCAAATTTACAGAACATTATTAAACGCACCTTTACACTAAATGTAAGGCACAAGTGGGAACAAATATTAGTCAAAAATGTTATAATTAACTTACAAACCACTTACTAAGATGTGAAAGCTAATCACCTCCAGGTTGACTCTAACATGAGTTCATTAGCTTTATTTTTTACTTTGAAGGCTTGATAATGTTAGAGGATGTGAATGTTATGTTGAGCAGATTTCTGTTTTACACTTGTGTCGTCTGTTGCAGAGGAAGCTGGAGGCAGAACTTCTGCAGATCGAGGATCGCCACCAAGACAAGAAAAGACGCTTCCTGGAGACCACAGACTCATTCAACACTGAACTCAAGCGGGTACGACACTCCTCATTTTAGATAGAGACACCTCAGTGTGCAGAGAGATCAGTAAACATCTACTGAATGCTCATTTGCAGATGGTGAACAGTGTAGTTGAAGCAGCTTTCCTAACAGTGTTTCCTCTGTGCAGCTGTGCAGTCAGAAGGTGGAGGTTGACATGGAGAAGCTGGCAGCAGAGATGGCGGCCGCTGAAGAGGCGGCCAGGCGCCGGGCGGAGGAAAGAGAGCGCGAGGCAGCCGAGCAGGCGGAGAAAGCTGCTCAGCAGGCTCAACAACAACAGCAGCAACAACAACAACAACAACAGCAACAGCAGCAGCAACAACAGCAGCAGCAGCAGCAGCAACAACAACAACAGCAGGAGGCTGCTGGAAACAAAGCTGCAGAGCAGAACAGCACTAATGCTGGCAGCACTGCTAACCCCACCTCAGGGACCAAGGAGGAAGACAAGCCCACACCCATGGAGACAGGTACCTAAATATCTACACCTACACCTTTTATTGAATGTGTTTTTGTTAATAAAAACATAAGTTTGGAGATCACTAGTAATGAAAGAGCAGCTTTTCAAATGAGAGGAGAGAGGAAACATTTGTTAGTAAGGAGAGGTCAGAAACCAGCAGAATGTTACAAGTGAAGTACTTGCATACATATATGCATTTATTTATTTTCTCATCTGGGCTCCATTGTTGCTTTTGTAACACATCAGTGATCCACACTGTTGCCCTGGGTGACATATTCCTTCATTACTATCAACATACACACACATTGTAGTTTATTTTGATTCAGTCACACAAATCGTACTGCTGCCATAAATATAGATTAGAGTATTGAATGTGTTTTAATCCGCCACTGAAAATAGTCCCCAACAAATGCACTATTTCCTGTTGTTTGAGTAGCGTTGGTTAAAAACTACAATGACCAGCTGTTGTAGGAGAATAATGAGCAGTTTCTTTAAAGGTACAACTATAGTACCAGTAAGAATTTGGACAAACCTTCATCCAAACCTTTGACTGCTGCTGTATTTGTGAGCTGTTGAAGGTTGTCTCAGTGGGGGCTGAGAGCCACAGACAGGAAGAGGAACTGTGAAAGTAACCGCAGAGATAACCGATCCTAAACTGAGAACAATTGTTTGTCATTCAACATTAATTTGATCTAAAGCGAATTTCTCTCCATCATTCTTTCTGCAGATGAAGCAACACCTGAAGAGCCCTCCTCAGACCCCCAGCCCGCTCCAGCACCTCCATCTGACCCCCCATCCTCCGCCTCCGATAAAGCCACCCCTCCCCCCGAGCCCCCAAGGGAGAGCAACACTCCTAACAGCAACAGCAACAGCAGCAGCATCAGCAGCAGCGGCGCCCCAAGCGACGACAACAGCAACAGCATGCCCCCTCCACCTTCAGACAGCAACACCGGAGCACCAGCAGCAGCAGCAGCAGCAGCCACTACAGCATCCACAACAGCAGCCGCCCCCCCACCACCACCTTCAGACCCCCCGGCCGCACAGGAAGCCAGCCCCAAGGCAAGCAACCCCAACACGGCCGCCACACCTCCGGCTCCACCCGCAACAGAAGAAGCAACCCCTCCTCCTCCTCCTCCTCCTCCACCACCACCACTACTGCCCTCCAGCCAGAGCAGCCAACAGTACGATATGTAATAGTTACACACAGCGGTAGCCGTAGACCTTCCCGCGCCCCTCCCTCTCCTCCGGGGGGGAGCAGCAGCGACGTAGTTGAGCAGCAGGTTCGGACAACACGGACTCGTGCGGCGGCTCTATCAGAACAGAGGCTCCGGCTGTATGAGGGTCTGTTTATTAAGGTCAATAAGTAGTTAATATGCATTTCATACAAGAGTGATTGAGGATGTAGGGTGTCACCATCCTGCAGCTGGAACAAACACCTTGTAGGAGAAATTAGACAAGAAATCTGTGTATGTTTTTAGCGCACGTGCTCTGATGATGTGAATGAGTTCATTGAAACGTCACCAAAGAGTACAACGTTTTTGACCCATGTGAGTTTGTGCTCCAGGATATTCCTCCTCTCACTTGATACCTTTTTTTTGTTTAGTATGAAATAAGGACAATACAGAGTGTCATGATACTAGAGAGGCAGTAAATGTCTAGCATGAAGCCCAGTGACCTGCTACACATAATAAATGACTATCCAACCCTACACGTAACAACCTCCGTATGACTGTCTGCTCCTGTGTGTTAACCACAGTCTATCCCATTAGTTTTGTTGTTAAATCCTCCCGTTTTTCAGTCAGCAGGGTCCATGTTCACACCTGCTTGAATAAATTCAAATTCCAGTTCTTTTTCTTCTCCACCTTGCTAATGTGAGAAGAGTTCTCATTAGTTTAAAGTTTATTATCTGTGATACAAACCAGGATAAAGTGATGAGGTTCTAAACGGGAGTCGCTTACCATAAGAAGTCCTGCTGATGCCTGTTTTTTTTGTTTTTTAAAATTTCATATACATACATCTATTCTAACGTAGACCTCAGAACTCCACTGTGTAGACTTTATACTGTTGTACATGATGTGGATGAAATGTTTGAAACCTGTATATTCCTCACTCAGTCATGATGTATAAACCTTTAAAAAAAAAATCAGCCTTTTTTTATATTTTTCTGCAACCTCGACAGGTTTTTACGTCACGATTCACGTCAGGGCAGTCCGAATTCTCCGAAAGCGTAACTTATCATGCGGTGATAAAGAAAGTGCGACCTCCTCCTATTCCCCCACTCTTTAAAAGGCTCCGAATTTTGTAGTTTCATCATTTTGTGATTTGCGAACTTTGTGTTTTTAGAGATCTAGTACGACCTTTTTAGACGAAATTCAGTCTTAGTCTTAAACCTGTATTCTTGAATCAGATGTCGTTTTCTAACATGTTTCAGTTGGGCTGGGTGATGATTTTCAGATCTAAATGTAAGACTGGAGAAAGCCACATTTAAATAATTTATGCACACACACACACATACGTATATTCTGCATGCTTTACTAACTACAAACCATAATCCTGCAAGTATTTGAACAGTTACTGAAGACTTGGAGTTAGTTGAGGGGTTTAATTTTTCTGTGTTTCATTCAAACATCACACTGACAGTTTGTAATATCTCTAAGGTGCTTTTTTAAAATATACAGATGATTAAAATCACCTGCTTTGTATTCATCACATTAGAATCTGTAAGAGCTTCCCTACAAGTTGAGGCTTCTTTTTTTTTTTGGACTGCATATTCCTGTTGACATGGCAACCATTTAACTTTACCAGTTTAACCCTCATCCAAATGTAACCTCGGTCTTGTGCATTTAAAGGACTGTTTTCTTACTTGAATTGGACTGTTTTTAGTAATATGCCTGTTCTTTTTTTTCCATCTTTCTTTTGTACTGTCTGAACTTATTATCCAATAAAAATGATTTCTCAGTCTTTCAGCACTTATTTGAGTTTTTTCCTGCTTAGGCCTGTCACGATAATTACTTCTGTTGGACGATATATTGTCTCAGAAATAATCGTGATAAACAATATTATTGTTATTTGAAGATCATTTTATGATACTGATATAATGATAATAGTGAGGCAATATTGAGGTAAAAAAATGATCTAGGTCATGTCCATGTATCATATGATAAGTCCATATATAGATGTGATGATGGCGATAATTACGTTATTGTACAATAACTCAGTTTTTATTGTGAGAGGCCTATTGCTTCTTGTCTATTGCTTTTTCTTATTTATTTCACATTTATTTTACATGGTTGCTGTCTTTACTGCACATTTTCAAAGAAAAGAGCAGAACTACACATATAACAGGTGACTGTTTTTATAATAGAGAAGTAATAGAAACTCAAGAGTAGACATTTTTATGTATGAAAACTCAGTGCTCACATGAAATTTTTCAATTTAATATTTAATTTTGGTCTGCAATTAATCACAAATACACTAGACAGACTAATTATGAGTCAGAATATGAACAGTATATGAGGGTTAAATAACAGTTGAACATGACCACACAGTATGACAGTCAAGATTTCTACAGGCTGAATCCACCTGTTATACAAATCATATTCAGCATCAACTGTGGCATTATGATCATATTTTTACATTTGTTCAGTAAGTGATTTTAAATAAATTATCCTTTGTCTTTTAAATATTCTGTTCATATCAGCTCATTATCAGGTAATTATATATTTTATAACCAGTTTAAAAATCTACCAGCACACAAAATACTAAATCTAATCATTCAATTGAAATAAAAATATGCATTTGTAAACTTCAGCTGCCTTATTTATACATATGATTATTTCATGTCATTCTTAATAATGTGCACTAATGTCTATGTTTAATAAAAATGACAGTGGTTACTACTGTATGTGTATGTCATAAAGAAATACCATACAGTATGTAGTAGAATAGACTATATATCATTTTAAAAAGATTACAAATGTAATATGTGAATATGTATATGATGTATATACATGCATAATATACTGTAGTTATAAATGGTACAAATGTACAAAATAGGCTATGATAAATGTGAAATGGATGTAAAAAGTTGAAAGACAATAAAGATATTATATGTATACATTCATATAAATCCACTAAAACAATTATTTCATTTATAATAAACACTTGACAGTTGACACCAATGATCAGAGCTGATCTGTGCTCAAGGCCCCGTGGCCACCAGGGGGCCCCTAAAGATGAAAAAAGCAGGCACACACACCACCACCACCACACCTCATTCTTAATGCCACTTTTATTTACACCAGTGACTGAAACCTCTGCTAACAGGGCCCATAACAAACCAATGACCAAAGAGATCAGCTTCACACACTTTGCATCATTTAAAAAAAAAAAAATCTTTATTATACATTCATTTGCTTTAATTTCTCATTTGAAGTGATATCAGCTCAAATTTGGTCTATTTTTAAACAACCTCATTAACAAAACCGACTCACAATAATTTCACCATTCCAGATAAGGCAAGATTTAAGGGTTGGAGGTCCCCGTTTGATGTTTTTTTTAATGTTGTCTAATTATGTACCTATCAATTTGGCAAATAAATGAAGCGTGTAGTAGTATGAAGTGGCATGAAATGGAAATACTCACCAAAATGTGTAGCTATAGTACTGAAGTTGAGTAGATGTACATTACTAATTCATTTCCATCAATGCTCAGAGGTCTGCTCTGAACTCAGTGTTAAAGTTCATATTTTGGACATACGTGCTTTTCATTGGACGGACTGAACACAGAGGCAGTGTGTGACACCTGTCTGAGGTCACGTGGAGATCAATCAGCTCGTGAGCTGCGTTTTCAGACACATTCCGGACTGACGCGCGCGCATCGGCGTCACCGTCCGACGGCGTGAGAATATCTCACCGGAGCTCAGCTGACAGACAGATGGTCGATGTTGGTAACTTAACCTGTAAACTAACCTGATCACCATGGGTCACCGGCACCGCGTGCTCAGCTGCTGCCTCATCCACGCGCTGCTGCTGTTGCTGCTGCTGCACGGTCCGGGGCGCGTGGCGGAGCTCGCGGTGGCGGCGGAGTACTCTTCCAAAACAGACTTGGACTACGAGTTCGGGGACTACCGGGGCAAGTGGTGCATCGACGACCACGGTTTTGTTTACGGCATCGGAGAGATTTATTACCCGAGCCCCACTGCCTGTCCGTGCACGTGTACCGTGGAAGGTCCGGTGTGCGTCCGACCCAAGTGTCGTCGCATCCACCCCCAGTGCACGAGGATCAGGTATAAGGCATGCTGTCCGGTGTGCGAGGCTATGGCCAGGGTCTGTGTCTACAGGGGCAAAACGTACCGGCTCCTAGAGGAGTTCAGGGTGAGAAAGATCCAAACTTCTTCACCCCCCGTCCCCCTTTCCATCCCCACACCCCCCTCCACCCAAGCTCCACACTGATTTCATGAGGCTGCTGCGTTATTAGAGATTTACGCACATCACCCATCTGTGAAGTATACACGTTACACGAATAAATGTGCTATTCAGTGAGCTTATGTGATCCACTTTCATACATCATGATACCTATTTTTAATATTTTCTGCATGACATAACTGTAGATATTATAAGTGTATTGTACCAATCATGGTCCAATATCCAGCTTTCATAACCTTTTAAAAACTCATTTGTTCCTACCTCAATCAAACTTTTAAATGCTGATTGAGGCTGCAGGGATGGTGTTTTATTATGGGGTGTGTGCAATATGTGATACGTGCAATGTGCGTTGTAACACATGGGGTGAGCGCAATATTTTGGTATGTGTAATTATAGTTATAATGTAACAGCTGGTGCTGTTTTTACTGTAACTGTGGGGGCGTTCATGTGCACAGCATTTGAGTCCAAGACAAATTTCCCTATGGGGACGTATCATATTGTATGGTATGGTATTGTATTGTATCATATCGTATTATATCATATCGTATTGTTTTGTATTGTATCATATCGTATTGTTTTGGTATTGTTTCGTATCATATCGTATTGTTTTGGTATTGTTTCGTATCGTATCATATCGTATTGTTTTGTTATTGTTTCGTATTGTATCATATCGTATTGTTTTGGTATTGTTTCGTATCATATCGTATTGTTTTGGTATTGTTTCGTATTGTATCATATTGTATTGTATGGTATGGTATTATATCATATCGTATTATATCACATCGTATTGTTTCGTATTGTATCATATCGTATTGTTTCATATCGTATTGTTTAGGTATTGTATCATAACGTATTGTTTTCATATTGTATCGTATTGTTTTGGTATGGTATGGTATGGTATCATATCATATCATATCGTATTGTTTCGTATTGTATCATATCGTATTGTTTCGTATTGTATCGTATCGTATTGTTTAGTATTGTATGGTATGGTACGGTATTGTTTTGTATTGTATAGTATCATATTGTATGGTATGGTATGGTATTGTTATGTATTGTATCCTATCGTATTGTTTCGTATTGTATCATATTGTTTTGTATTGTATCATATCGTATTGTATCGTATCGTATCGTATCGTATTGTATGGTATGGTACGGTATTGTTTTGTATTGTATAGTATCATATTGTATGGTATAGTATGGTATTGTTTTGTATTGTATAATATCGTATTGTATAGTATCATATTATATGGTATGGTATGGTATTGTTTTGTATTGTATAGTATCATATTGTATGGTATGGTATAGTATCATATTGTATGGTATGGTATGGTATTGTTTTGTATTGTATAGTATCATATTGTATGGTATTGTATAGTATCATATTGTATGGTATGGTACGGTATTGTTATGTATTGTATAGTATCATATTGTATGGTATGGTATGGTACGGTATTGTTATGTATTGTATAGTATCATATTGTATGGTATGATATGGTACGGTATTGTTATGTATTGTATAGTATCATATTGTATGGTATGATATGGTACGGTATTGTTATGTATTGTATAGTATCATATTGTATGGTATGATATGGTACGGTATTGTTATGTATTGTATAGTATCATGTTGTATGGTATGATATGGTACAGTATTGTTATGTATTGTATAGTATTATATGGTATGGTATGGTACAGTATTGTTTTGTAATGTATAGTATCATATTGTATTGTATGGTATGGTATGGTATTGTTATGTATTGTATAGTATCATATTGTATGGTATGGTATGGTATTGTTTTGTATTGTATAGTATCATATCCTACATACTCTTTTCAGTAAAGCAGGAGAACTCTTGTATGAAACCATTAAACTAATAAGATTATCATTATGTTAATATTGGCTATGGAATAAAGAATAGAATTATGTATATTATAATTGCTAGATTAATTTAAAGGCTTCCCCTTTCTCCACTGTACATATTTTAACCAACTTGACTACGTTGGTCAAGGTAGCAAATATACCTGAACTAAGACTTTCTGTGTTAGTTTGTTGTTTGATTAAAGGCACCTTAAATGTTAAATATCTGTTAAATATTTGTAAAAGTGGGGTATCAGGATAGTTTGTCTGATTAATATAATAGTTAATATAATTGTCTTCTTAATAGAGTTTAAAGATGCATTAATCTATAGTTTCAATATTAACTATTGTAAATTGTAAAACTTGCACTTAAATCACACTGTAAAAAGTGACTGACTTTGATTCACTTTAATTCATCTTGTCATGTGACTTTAGTGGGGACTGAACAGTGGTTGGACAGGCGGATCAACTTTGTTTGTGTGTCCTTCTCTGTGATTTATGGGTCACATGGTCTACATTTTGAGATTGATCTGACTGAAATGTCCACACGTCAAATCTACAAGTAACTGAAACTCGGTCTCTGTCTCAGTTGTCTAGGTGTGAGCGATGTCGCTGTGAGGCCAACAGAGAGGTGTACTGCACTATATCGGACTGCCCCGCCCCTCACTGTGTCAACCCCACCTACGAACCCAACCACTGCTGCCCCGTCTGTAAGGCTGGTAAGCAGGGTGACCATATGAGAATGGGGGAAATCCAGGACATGGGAGTTGGGGTTGAGGGCGGGCGTGAGCGTGCTTAAATCACATTAATAGCTGAATTCTTACATGTGACATTTCAGTAGATTAGATTATAAATTTGAGATACTAGAGAAGTAAAGGAAGCAAAATAGATGAAAGTTTGTTTGTGATTGTGGAGAGCACTGTCTGTGCACAATTCTATTCATTACATATGTGCATTTTGAGGCGTTTGTGCAGTTTTCATTATAGACCAATTTGTGTGCTGAAATGTGGAGAAAAGTCTGAAACACTGTAAACAGCTTTGCTCACTGAAACAGATGCAAAAAAGTGCAAATCGCATTCAGTTACAAAACTTTATGGGCATGTTTGCACCGTCCTATCATTAGTGCAAAAAGTCCTTTGTGAGTTGGTCCTTCAGACGAGGCAGGTAGCGGTTCCAAATGATACACAACTCATGGTGCTATCAACCGCAATCCATGTGATTTTGCCCTCAATGTCAACGAAGAGTAAAAAACCTGAAATGACAATTGAGGTGAAACTAACCCTTTATTATTATAATAATGTTATATTATACTATATCATATCACTTCCACACATTAAAGTTCCTTCAGCCTCAGAAGAAATAATGTAAAATAAAACAGAATAGACTCAGTATTCACTGTCCTGCTGCAAAAAAAACACTCGAGCAAGAAATGTGTATTAATCCACCAATGAAAATAGTCCCCAGCCAAATGCACTATTTCCACTGGTTGAATAACATTTGTAGGAGCTGTAGGAAATGACTGAGCCTTTTAAAAGATGTTTTAAAAGATTTACGGACAGTTCTGGGTTGAGTGTTGTTCAGTCCTGGACATTTTTGCTGTGTCAGTTTAATTTCAATCCAATTGTAGCACAAATTTTAACCAAATTTCCAGAAGTTCTGCTAAAGAAAATGCAGTTAAAGGGGCACTTCCACCCACCACTGTTACAAATATATATATCCATATAAATAATAATAGTTTGGCACATTGATATAGGTAGTTGGTGGCACTACTTCTCCAGTCCAATGCCATCAAACTTTATTGCACAAGAAGATTTAAGAAGATGACATTAGATAAATGTAATACTAAATTGAATTATTAATTATTGCCCTTTATTTTATCTTTAAATTTTTGAATATCCATTCTGATGAACTGACATTCACTCACTTTAATTCAGATCATTAGTCTACATATCTAAAGACACTGTAGCTAAATTTAATAAATATAATAATAAATATAATAATAATAATGAAAAACAGCAGCTAAACTCTTGATTAGGGTAACTACCTCAGCAGACATCAGTAGCTGCCCTCTCAGATTTTAGACTAATGGAATTCATGTGATTCAGTTAAAGGTGGAGTGTGTAGAATTTAATGGCATTCAGCTAGTTGCAATCTGCGACCTCACTGCTAGATGTCACTAAATCCTACACAGTTTCTTTAAATGACTTAAATTGTATAGATGTATCATAGTGATGACAGAAAGACGCCTTGCAAAACATAAAAGCATTTGATTTTTATAAGCTATTTATTTTTTAATTATGAAAACTAACCATTTAAAATGGACAAAAAAGAATGAAAACTGAAAGCCCACATTTTAATGGTAGATAGTAGAGAGGTATCTGCATCTTTTAGGTATTATGTTATTTTTTATTATTAAGTTGCACATTACTCTGCTGTGTAGGGCAGCACAGGAAAAAAACATTTAGCAGTCGTGTTTTATCTTCCGTACACGGCATATGGCTCAGGTCAAAATCTGCTCGTCTGAATCGACAGTCAACCGCTCTCAGCTTCTTCATCCATGTCGAACGAGTCATCCGCTCCCCTCTGTGCTGCTATAGACAGCTCATAGCAGGAGCTCAACCACATGTGCTATCATATCCCATCTCACTGACTCACACACACACACAAACTCACACACACTTAAGCTCATGGCTTCTGTGTGTGCGTGCATCATTGGCAAGCTGTGGCTTTCAGAAGCAGCGCTGGTTATGTCACCTCACACTACCCTGCAGCTTACAGAGCCATCCCTGTTATGTCATGAGTGCTTTCATTGCTACTTGCATTATAAAGTCCCTTTCTAATATTGGTGGGATTTGTGTGTTTGTGTGTGTGTGTGTGTGTGTGTGTGTGTGTGTGTGTGTGTGTGTGTGTGTGTGTGTGTGTGTCAGACAGGAATAGCAGCATGGATAATAATATTACTTGTATTATATGTTTCTTTTTTTGAGGAACAAAGCAGCTAAACTAACAAAAGCTTTATTAAATAGATGAGCACCACATGAACATGCTGCTTAATGGCAGCTGCAGTTAAAGTTGTAGTTTCTATTTTTACAGGTCCTCTGCTGGACAGGCAGTCGGACAGATGGTTTGGTGAGCCGCTCCGTTGCGTCATTGTTTGTTTTTTTTTTAAACTTTTTTTTTTCCTCGCCGCTGCCAAATTCCCTCATGTCAGCTGTGTTTTATGGAACACGGTCGGATCTGGCATCAGATGAACTGTACTTCCTGTCCTCCTGCTGACTGGTGTTGGTAATTGTTTCTCAGGTAGCTGCCAAATAAAGGAACCCCCATCTGCCAGTGAGGGATGCGAATGATATGAAAGAAGGGCCTGTTTACATTTCTTGCTTATATCTTACAAGCACATGTTGAAGGGAGAGAGAAATAGCTTTAAGAGACTCATCTAAAAGTTGGTATTTGCGTGTATCTTGTTGTCCACCTCTATTAATATCAAACACAAATAAATGAGGCTATTTTAGAATGGGCTTGAACCACAATAGAAGACTGTGTTTTGCATCAGATTACTGGTTGTTGAGGAAAGCTACTTAAAGCTGCAATCATTGTTTTTTGCCACTTGGGGGCAGCAGAGACACAATACTGACATATTATCTTTTAACGTTGATATTGCCAAAGTGTGTCCATGTATGTCCACCTGATGAATGTGAGTCTACTTGCAGCTCCATTTTGCTCTTCACCAACTCCTGAAGTAAATCTCTTCAGCAGCTAAACGCTCAGTTAAGTTCTTTAACTAGTTGCTAACTTTGTCTACCATTTGCCATTTTGGTTATGGACCTAAAAGATACCTAAAAGTGAAGTAGAGCTGAGTGGGTGAGTGAGTGACCCCTTTCACAAACACATACTCAATCTAACTCGGGTGTCAAACATATGGCTTGAGGACTAGAACCAGACCACCAAGGGGTCCAATCCGGCCCACTGGATAATTTTGCAAAGTATGAAAATTGATGAAAAGTAATAAAATGCGCTGCTATTCTCACTTATTTTCACTTGCCATTCACAGTCAAGGCTTCTGATTCTCTGTGGACATCCAACTTGAGATAATTGACTTGCAACTTGATTCAGATTTGAAGGACCAATTAGCCTTGGTGGGATTGGACACATTTTATCAGTATCTCTTACCAGGGTAACCTCAAATTGATAGAACTGGCTGCAAAACTTTTGTGGATATTTGGGACTACTTATCTTTATGAACGAGTTTTTTTGGTGATGAGCATCAATAAAACAAAACTGCGTTCCAGGTTTACACTGAGGCATAATATTGTTGAAATTGCACTCATTTTTCTTAAGACATCTCAGGCTGTTCGTCTCTTTTGTAAATAGATGGTTTATTATAGTAAAGTTATAATATATATTATTCATAGGTTATAATGCAATGGTTGTATTGGTGCGGCCCACTTGAGATTAAATTGGGCTGTATGGTGCCCTTGAACTAAAATGAGTTTGAAACCCCTGTTCTAACTATTTAAAGCTGCAGCTGGTAACTTTGAGGAGAGAGAGGATTTAGCACCAAATTTGAAGAAGTACAACTTTCAGATCCCTCCCCCTCCATCTCCGCTGCACTCCTGCTCTGCCTCCCTCCCCCAGAGGAGGCTGACGTGCGCGCAACGGCTCGCGACCATGGATGTGCCGTGTATGCTGTTGTTGGTAACGGAGGTATCGGTAGTTTTGTCCTCGCTGATTGTTGTTGCTGCGCCATTACTTTCTCTACGCTCCTGAAGCCGCTCTCCCGAGCTGAGGAGGAAGGGGAAGGGGGCTGTGTGCGTGAGCAGTGATTGACAGCTGTCAGACACTCCATCAGACACCATCCTGGCTCTGATTGGTTCTTTTTGTCCGGTCACGGTGGATTCTGGAAATTTGCCAATTTGCTTTTTTATTTTTATTTTTATTTTTTACAGATTTTAAGATTTTTTTTACTAGTTTCATGTAATGCTGTCTTTACATAGTGACAGTCTTAGCAAATATGACAAAAAGTTACTTTTATAAGACTTACAAACTGCAGCTTTAACACAGGTTTCCTGCATGGATTAAACATGATATAACCTGGTCATCAGTGAGCTTTACAGGTGCTGGAAGGGTGGTTGGACAGAGCCAGACTAGTTTTTTCCCCATCTGCCGCCAGTCTCCATGCAGCAAGGAAACTTGCTTGACCCTTCATTCACATCTCCAAAAACAGAGTAGAGGTTTCTGCACGGGGAAGGGAAAAAAGTCTAAAAAAGTAAATTCTGTAGGCACTTGTAGCATAGAACAACCTTATTATTAGACCAACATATACATATATACATAGATACTATAAGTATATATAGTAATAGGGATTAAATAGGGTAGTATAAAAGCAGAAGAATTGGAAAAAAAGATATAAAAACTAAACAAAAAATAACCACTTTGCATGTAGACGTTCATGTACCTTCAGGCCAATCATCATCCCAGACAGGCAGGGAGGCAAGGGGGAGTATCCAATAAACGACATAGGTGACACCAAATTTGGTCCATAAACCAGAAAAGTGCAATTAAAAGGGTGAAACTCAAGTTAATACAGAAGTGGTTAAAATCTAAATTGTGCCTATTTGGTATGGTATATCTAACAAAGGCTTGTGTTTGCCACCAAAACACAAAGTAGTGATTTTAACCCATCCTGTTCTATAGGTCCCAACTGCTTTGCCGGGAACAGGGTGATCCCGGCCGGGGAGCGAGTGAACATTGACGAGCGGACAGTGTGTTACTGCACCTACCGGGACGGGACGTGGCACACCCACCCTCAGGCCACCTGCGAGCAACGGCCCCAACCAAGCCCGACGCCCGGCCCCCGCACCGAGGCCCCTGGGGACGAGGACACCAGTGGTAGAGGCGGGAGGCGATATATTCCCAGACTGGATCTAATACCGTGAAGTGTTTGTGAAGTAAATAAATGTCTTGTAGATGGCAGAGCTGCTCCACAGGTACAAATAAACTCTAACTGTATCTACATGTACGTATAGTATCAGGTGAGATAAACTAGGCTTTAATACCATCACTCAAACTGCACCTTTGCTACCAATGAGAATATTTCAGAAGAGCTCTGCCTCCAACAAATGTCAAACTGATAATCTGCAGTTGGGGTCGAGGTTTAGAAGGAACTGGGTGAACTGAATTTTCCATTAATTATAGGATTGGGTTCTTGGGTAGAATCATTGGTAGCCACACTGACAGGATGGCAATGGTAAGTCTGTCAGTCCACCGCTGGCCCAGACTGAAATATCTAAACAACTGCTGGATTGATCACCATAAACATCTGTACACATATTCATGGTCAACAGAGGATTTAGACCACTGACTTTGATAATCACCTGATATTTCCCCCAGAGCCACCAGCAGGCTGTGGGACCAAACAATTTCTTTTACTGTAATACTTTAACTACATCAAGCTCATAATACTTACGTACTTTTACTGTAATACTTAAACTACATCAAACTCTATTTAGTAAATGTACTTAGTTACTTTTCACCTTTGCACAAATGTCAACTTCACCTTACTAGAGGAAAAGTGTGGGGATCACCATGATCACTTTGATTTATTGCCTGGGAACCATGAATTCCATCCAATCCATCCAATAGTTGATGAGGCATTTCAGTCTGGACCAAAGTGGTGGACCAGCTAACATGCCAACATTTACATTCAACATGCTGCACATGGCCACATCTATAGAGTATGGTATGCTCTTCTTTGTGCTACAGCCCTTCTATCTATCTATATGATGTCCGGGTCGGGTAGTTGTGTGAAATCAATGTATGTGTGGTATAAGTGTCGGAGGGGAAACAAGTGCTGGGTGCAGGTGGTGGCTTGGGTTCTCTCCATGGTCCTGCTGGTTTCCTTCTGTATGCAGAGAGAAGTCCAAGTGGACCACATACACACTCACACTAAATGCTAAGAGTGACCTTGTAAGCAGAAAAAACAGATGATTCACTCACTACCTGGGTTAGCAGATGGTACTTTATATATGAAAGGTTAGAGCGCATGCAAGATTCTGTACATCTTAATCCTGTTAGTTTCAGTTCTTCAGAAAACTCACATCATTTCCTGTATATTGCTGATTATTAGGGAAGAATACCTGTCACCTTAAATCAGGTTCTAAAGCTCTAGAGTCCAGTATTTCATGGTCCTCAGGTTTATGTACAAGTCATTTTTCCCTGTGGTGTGAATTCTTTCCCTCTTCTATGTAGTGTATGTTGTGTTGTGTATTTCATCTGTAAATAGCTTCAGTAAATGTGTCAGATATGTACAGAGGTCTGTGTGTCTGTACGCTGCTGGTGGTGAAATAAAGTCTATTCGAGTCTTTGTCAAGTTTCAATACACCCTCTACTGGTGAATATGAGAAAGTGCAGTTACAACATGCATTTAAAATACATGCGTTGCTGCCTCATGTTACATCTACTGTAGACTGAAATCAAACAGCTACACCTTTTAGCCACTGTTGCTCCATCACAGCTCAACAGGTTAATACTGAATTTAATGCTGAAGACTTTGAAGATACATTATCTATTTGATTTCATCAAGCTAACACAGCTGAAGCCTCATAAGCTTTAGCACAAATTGCCTGACCTGTCACATCCACTGGAAGTGCATTAGAAAAATCATAAAAGGCCAATGGACAGGAGGAATGATTAGAAAATACAAAACCTGTTTCAGTATTAATGTGGGCACCTGACAGTCATTACACTTAAATATTACCCTATTATTTAAGGAAGCACTTAAAAATCACAAAATACTAACAGTAGCTCATGTTTCAACCCTTTAACTAGATTCCCTAAAAATTACTCTCCTCTCTGTGCGCAGGTGGTCGAGTGGTTAGAGCGCATACCATGTACCCATATACGCCCCCGGTTCGATTCCCGGCCGGAGGTCCTTTGCTGCGTCACTCCCCCTCTCTCTCTCCTGTGTTTCCTGTCTGTCTACTGCTAAATAAAAAAGGCGTCTATGCCAGAAAATAAATCTTTAATTTATTTATTTTTAAAAAGTACTCTCCTCTACAAAACGTGGGAATGAAAAGAAGACATGCAGCTCAATTGACAGTTTTTATTGAAAACAAACAGGGTCCACATCAGGCTATGCTGCCAGCGTTGGAGGCAATCCTGGGCCAAAGGTCAGCGCACTCTTTAGCAACTGGGCCTGTGATGGCTGAACCTGCAGATACAGAGAGGAAGAAAGCTGTTATTACACTGTCAACACTGCATGCTTCATATGAATAACATCTGACATGAATGAGAAAAAAAAGAAAGACTGATCTGCTGGAAACAAAGTTACTTTTTGTTTTTGGGGTACAGCTGAACATCTTTAGTAGACTCAAATTGTTCTTTAGTAAATCAATAAAGACAATACATAATATTAATAACATCAGGACTGTAGACTTCGAACACTTTGGTTATATTGAGTTGTGGGTTAAAGTTGTCTCATCACTGATTGAGATTGGTCAACTACAGTTAGTCGCTGCCATCTCACCCACAGTGAAGAATTCAATATTCCCTTCATGACGACTCACCCAGCCACTGAGCAGACACAGCAAGTGCTTTAAGAAGGGGGGGGGACCTGTTCTTACAACCTCTATCTGCACTATGAACAAACACTGAAATATATGTACACTTCCTACTGGTGATATAAACATAAACTGAGACACTAAACTTAGGAATTTACTCTAACACTGTTACTGAAGCAGTGACATTCCAACAGCAACCACGGTGACCCTGGGCCTGGAACTCACTCCCTCCCTCTCTCTAGACTGCACTCACACTACACACTGAGCTATTCTTTGAGAAATAATACATTATAGTCATTCAACGTGTGACAACTAGTAAACTAACAGTTTGAACTAATGACCATTAGTCAGCTAGGAGTCTTACATATACATACATGCAACTTAATTCCTCAGGGTCTTTTTTAAAATTGTTATATATGCAGACCAAATACTAGTATCAATCAAAAATTTCCTGTGTAGCTAAACCTACTGAGTTTAATGTTGCATCCAAGTACAAACCCACCTTTCATTTCTCCTTTATTGTTGACTATGACCCCTGCATTGTCTTCAAAGTATAGGAACACGCCGTCTTTTCGTCGATACGACTTCCGCTGCCGTATCACCACCGCAGGATGCACTGAGGAGGGAGAGAGAGCGAGCATGTGGTTAATTCAGTGCTGGAGGACGGCTCGGATGTGAACAGTGTTTGAGAGGAACAAATCACAATTAACATCAGAAGCAGTAACATTCTGATACTGTGTAGACTTCGAACACTTTGGTTGTACTGAGCAGGTTAAAGTTGTCTCATCACTGATTGAGATTGGTCAGCTACAGTTAGTCGCTGCCATCTCACCCACAGTGAAGCATTCAATATTCCCTTCATGACGACTCACCCAGCCACTGAGCAGACACAGCAAGTGCTTTAAGAAGGGGGGACCTGTTCCTACAACCTCTATCTGCACTATGAACAAACACTGAAATATATGTACACTTCCTACTGGTGTTATAAACTGAGGCTGCTGAGGCTCGGATGTGAACAGTGTTTGAGAGGAACAAATCACTTCAAGTTCATCTACAAATTTTGTTGCACTTAATAGTAGTTCACTATTCTTCTCAAAAAAGCTGTGAGTCTGTGCTTAGTCTTCCTCTCACTCTGCCCATGATTAAAAACAATGTACACTGTAAATAAATGCAAACATTTTTGTAACTGCTGACTGATTTCAGAGATTATTACAAATGTGCTTTTTTTCCTTTTTAGTTGCTCTGGACAGTTTCCAGGAGTGACATTTATATTACAGTGTAACTGTCATTCTTCAACACTTCACTTTAGGAAGAGATGAACAAAAACCACCTTCACAAATACAATTTATAAACATTCTGTGTTGATTTGTTTCTCCTACAGCAAGTCCACTTTTAAAACTTATTTTAGAGTTGTAAAATATTTACTCCTTTGCAAATTAAGTCAAACTTTCAATGAAAACATGACTAATCCAATTATCCACAAACACACCTCAGTGGCTCATCTTTAAGTTAATCTACCATACTTAACTAACACTGCAGTAAGATGTATAAAATCATTTGCACTCACCCTTCTTCCTGAGCTCTGGCTTGCCTTTCTTCACTGTTGCCATGACCATGTCACCTACTCCTGCAGCAGGCAGACGGTTCAGACGCCCCTTGATGCCTTTCACAGAGATGATGTACAGGTTCTTGGCACCTGAAGGACAGAGAGAGATGACGAAATCAAAAACCAGGGCAGCATGGGAGAAGATCCAACGGGACTCTGGGACAAGAGCATCTTTAGAACTTCGAGATCTGCACTTTGTCAGCTTGTCTCATCACTGATTGAGATTGGTCAACTACAGTTGGTCGCTGCCATCTCACCCACAGTGAAGAATTCAATATTCCCTTCATGACGACTCACCCCGCCACTGAGCAGACACAGCAAGTGCTTTAAGAAGGGGGACTGCACTAAGAAAAGGTAATAACTAAAACCATGACCATAGCGGGTTGTTTAATATCACCACTCTGTCCACATTTACCAGAATATCAACACACAACTCCTGCTTTAACTCAGGTTGGTGTTTCTACTCCAACGCCTCCATGATTAACTCTGAGCAGCATCACAGCATGTGAGATGTAGAGGATCACAAACTAGAACATGTGCCTCCATATTTAGGAGTGTGAAACATCTGAGTGCTAACAGTTACAGTAGGTCAGTAGAAGCATACCTGTGTTGTCAGCGCAGTTGATGACCGCTCCCACTGGGAGACCCAGTGAGATGCGGAACTTGGCTCCGGACGAACCACCACGTCCTGGAAGAAGACACAAACACACATGTGAGCATCATATCTGCCAACGAAAAAAAAAAAAATGCCATCACTACATTTAACATTACAATTCAAACTACCGTACTCCATTCTCTTACACTAATTAACCATTTATATAACTTAAATGGAAACTAGAGATTCTAGATAACTTCTTTCCATGTTTTAACTGCATTTAAAGCAAGTTTTTGTTAACACAGCCAACACTACCTTTACCCAGCACAAACTCAGGTGATGAATGTTTAATACAGGTGTTCTAGTAAGACACCTAGAACTACCAACATGCCTGATATCTGACTTGCTGTTTTATAATCCTGTGATTTTAAATGATTTAAATTAAACTTCAAACAAAATTTGATAAAGCATTAGTGTGTCCATGTAACATTGTATTACCCTACTGAATGGACTGCAAATAAAACTGAGCTACAAACTAATACAGTTGTATTGTGTATTGGGTTAAGTACATCAAATGTTAACATTTGATGTACTTAACCCAATACACAAATGAATACTACTAGTTAGCAGATTAATCTCTTTCAGACTGTCTGACAAAACCCAGCTAATACATCTGTAATAAAATATATGAATGTTAAAGCCCACCACACTCCAACCTATCTGTTCAAATTAACAGCACATTAGCTTCCATTTCATAAGCAGGTGCAACATTTAACATACCATCAGAAATAACAGCCTCAAGTCAACAGCTTTGAGCACATTCTTATTTTCCTCTCTTTCCAGACAATTAACATCAGAAGCAGTAACATTCTGATACTGTGTAGACTTCGAACACTTTGGTTGTACTGAGCAGGTTAAAGTTGTCTCATCACTGATTGAGATTGGTCAACTACAGTTAGTCGCTGCCATCTCACCCACAGTGAAGAATTCAATATTCCCTTCATGACGACTCACCCAGCCACTGAGCAGACACAGCAAGTGCTTTAAGAAGGGGGAAGACCTGTTCTTACAACCTCTATCTGCACTATGAACAAACACTGAAATATATGTACACTTCCTACTGGTGTTATAAACTGAGGCTGCTTCATACAGAGACACTAAACTTTGGAATTTACTATAACAACACTGCTACTGAACCAGTGACAATCCAACAGCAACCAGAGTGACCCTGGGCCTGGAACTCACTCCCTCTCTCTAGACTTCTTTGAAGAATAAGAATACATTATAGTCATTCAATACACAAATGAATACTGCTAGTTAGCAGATTAATCTCTTTCCGACTGTCTGACAACCTAGTGAGACCCAGCTAATGTCAGCTAATACATCGGTAAAAAAAGATATGAACGTTAAAGCCTACCACACTCTGCATTTACACGAGCCACCGAAAGGCCTCAAAATACTAGAGAGCTGAGTGAGAAACTAGAATACAACTGGGTGCAAATGAGAGCTAACGCTAACATGCGTTGTAGTAACGTGGTTATCGACACTCTTGTACATTCACAACGACAATGTCTTTAAAAGTTAAGTTATTCCACACTGCTAACACACACTAGCTTGTGCCAGTCGGCTCTCTCTAGCATAACGTTACAGATAGCATGCAGTTAGCCTGCTGTGGCTAATTCAACCTTTCTGTCCAAATTAACAGCACATTAGCTTCCATTTCATTTCATAAGCAGGTGCGACATTTAACATACCGTCAGAAATAACAGCCTTAAGTCAACAGCTTTGAGCACATTCTTATTTTCCTCCTCTATCGTTCCAGACTGCATGTCTATACAGCGTTGGCAGCGAAACATGGCTTCCGCCATCTAAGCACTGAATCGTTTAAAAGTAAGAAAATTTCGTCGCAAATGAAGAACTAATCACAGAAAAAGGTTGTCTTTACTGTCTTATAACATAAAAACAACATTTTGAGAAATGTTGTGGGGTAAAAAACAGCAGATGAGTGTGGATTGGAGAAGCGGGTTCTCATACCTCTCTTGGACATTGCTGCAGCCGGGGAAAGAGGGAGGCGAAGAGAGGGATTGTGGGATATAACGTTGAACAAAACGTCATCCGGGTCATGGCGCGGAGGTTAGGTGCGTTCACAGGCTGTCGGAAATCACAAGTAGGCAGAATATTTAAGGAATTACGATATTTCAAGAGTAATTGTTTACGGTATATAAGAAAATGAATACAAAAACTATATTCATAAACTGTATACGATTTTAATTTTTATACAATTTACACTCACGGGAATCTTCATTAGGCACATCTGTGCAATCCTAATCCTAATGAGAATTTGACATTTGAGAATTTGACCCTGCAAGTGTTAAAACCCCCTGCTAAATTACTAATTTCACAGGATAACGTAAATTACCACAAGAAATGTTAATACATAGTAGAGTGGTCTACTATAATGTATAATAATAATAATGGTTCAGAATAAACAATCACAGATTTCCACAGAGGACCCTGAGATAGTTAATGAACCCTGAGGGAAACACAATATTAATGACAGAACTATCCAAATTACATTAAACCTGTTAAAATAAAACCATTTGAACCTGTAGTATAAGTGTTTGTCCCATCTCTAACAGACAGGCTCGCAAAATAATTAAAGTTGTATAAAATAAGTTTTAGAAAAAAAGAATACATTGATAATTTATTAATTTTTAGGGTGCTGGGATCAAATAAGGAAGAAGTAATTCTACTCCTTGTTTATACTGAGATCATAGTGGGTGATGGTGATGTACTGTACTAGGGTGCATTATATTGAATGGTGTGTGATATTTTGTCCACTCCATTAACATACATGAGAGGAGCAAAATATTAGGAACACCATTCAATATAATGCACCTCAGTACACCACCACCTCAGTAATAATTATTAACAATTTTAATTTTATTAACAAAAACTGAAAATGTATAAACTTCACAAAAGTAGAATTTATAGCAAAGCTGTTGTATTGGATTGAATTAGATTACACATGTGTGAAGTGGCTGGTGACTGTGTATTAATATACTAATTCACATAATCATTTTATTTCATTATTAGCCTTAGTGGTCTGCAAACCTTGTTTTGCCCTCTCCCACCAAATAAAATTCATCTGGAAATGAAGATAAAACAGCCTATAAAGTTTTATATATAGTTATATATACAAAAACTATAGTTTATGTTGCATTATTGAAACTATAAAAATACAATAAAGAAAACTGTTGACATTTTATTGCTATTTTTACCTGTTATAACAAAATCAAAACACCCCGCTCTTATAAAAAGCATGATGTGAAGGCCTACTTAATTAAGAAATAATTAATAACATCCACACATTCATACACTGTTGGCGCAGCCATCAGGAGCAATTTGGGGTTAAGTATTTTGCCCAAGGACACAATATCCCATTCAAACAATAAGAAAGCTGTTAAATCACTGTAATGTGCTCTTTTTATATAGTTTTATATTAAGGCATTAGCCTGGCCTTTGTTGCTACTAACAACATATTTTTCTAAATAAGTCTGAGGAAGAGTTAAAGGAATGCTGAGACTTTTGCAGCTGATGAAGCCTGATGACCATTTCCTGCACTGAAAAATGATCCAAACAAATGCAGGAAAACCACATACACATATATGTTTGACCCAGCAACAAGGGTCAGTTCACTCAAAATGACATCAATGAATACATTCATTAAATAGCTACATCAGCGGTAGGCAAATATTGGCGTGTGGGCCAAATCTGGCCCCTGCAATAAAATGATTTGGCCGCTTAACGAAAGTTTTCCCTTTTAAACATTACATCAAATCTTTAAAATGGCACTTCATAAGAATGTAAGGCTACTCTTCTATTGGCAATTCCAGTTTAATGCTGATTATGAGTGTAGCTGACCAATCAAATCAAACCAATAGCAGGGGAGTAGGAGCTCCTGTCCTAGATAAATACATAGAAATATGTTTATTAGTTTGTACTGTATATTAGTTTATAATCCAGATCCACTGTATGTATGTTTTACTTGTTGACCAAGTCATTCTCCTGTTAAGGATCCAATCTATGTGCCACCAATGTTTCCAGTAATTATTCTTTCCTAATTACTAATTAGTACTGCGTCATGTTAAATACATCATATAATAGAACATAATTAAGTGTTAAATCACAGTATCAACCTCTACATAACCCTGACATATTGTATGTATTATCCTTTGTGTGTTTTTGTCAGGAGGCAAATGTTCTCTATAGATATCTCTACAATATCCTATAATACTTAGAGAGGTTGTGTTTTTGCACAGGACTATAGGAGCAGGTTGTTAGTAAGCTTTGGCCTCCTGTCACTTCACCATTTGTGTAATTCCTAGTATTATTAGTTGTGATGTTGATCATTATTCTATGGTAAGTAGTCAACACAATTTTCCTCGTAATGAATACTTTATTGTATGGCATATAATGTATTCTTTATTTACATTGTAACTTGCACATTTTCATCTATATGGTTATTACAGTCACACCTATATACCTACTCAATCTAAAGATACAGGATTACTAGATTGTACAACTATACCTGGATCCTGCAACCTTCCTGAATGAATAAATAGATGAACAAATGACAGCCTCTGTTTTACACAGAGGTGGAGCTTTTTAATATAATTTCCAGTAAAAGCTTAGAGGTAAGCAAACACTAAAATCAACCAAGGTAACACAGAAGAATGGAGATTTTTGATTGGAGGAAGAAGCGTTATCCACTACATCATCCAGCAGATGGCAGCAAATCACCATCACTGTTTCTCCTGATTCTCCTTTTCCAGGTAAATATTCCACAGCCAGACTAAGATTTATGATTGCCAAATTTACATATAAATACACAGCACATACACACATAATACTGAAATATATTGAGGTTCACAACATTCACATAGCTTCTGTTATTGTGTCAAGTTCAAGTCTGACTGCAGAAATGTTATCATAGAAACAAACCGACTCCTGATAAAGTCTGGGATGAGTTCCAGGTGTTTGTAAGAGGAATACTAATCTCATCTCTCTAAATAAAAAACAAACAACCCAGAAAATATTGCATCTTTGGAAATATCTATAAAATATCTTGACAAGAGATGGAAAATTGTGTAAATCGAGTAAATATAGTCCACCACTGGATGGATCAACAAACACTAACACAAAAGATCACTGTTTACCTCATGGGTTCCAGCCATGAGTCAACATCTGGATTTTTAAAAACTATATCCACGATCATCCCCTTACCACGTCATTGTTAGTGTTACCATGACAACGAAGGTCCCCTAACATTAAGTAAGTAGTCATTTGAACCTAAACCATGATGTTACCCTGAACCTAACCAGACCTCAACCTTAGTGTGACATCATTAAACATATTCATTTTTCTAATAGTGATCCGTGATAGTTTTGGAAGGTACACATACATGATGTCATCCTGCTGATTACTGCTGATGGGGGCACCAGATTAAAAAAAAATTGATTTGAGTGGCTATGAAGTGTATGGTGAACATATTTTGTGGTTTAATATGAAGGACTCTTGAAAATAGCTCAAACTCAATTATTTTCCTCAATAGTTTTTTACATGTAGTTTTCCAGGGATTTAATAACTCACAGCTATTCCAATTAACTACTTTGTTTTAACACAGTTTGACAGTGTATTACAACTTTTTTTTAAAAGAAGAAATTCTCCCCTACTGATTTTCTAAAACTCTCTTTTTAAAATCAATCACATGATTTTGTTGAGCTTGACAACATCACACATTGGTGTGAAAAATGTTGGTTAAATAAGTTCACAAGTCAAAACAAGCATCAGATCAACTTTAATTAAATGTTTGTATTTTACAAGCCCTAAAAAAGGTCTCAAATGTCATTCATTACTTTCTGCAAGATGTCTTTCTTCAGCTCCTTCATGTCCACAAAGGAATCATCAGCTCCACCCACACCACCTGCCTCACTGTGGTATCTGTGTTTTAAACAGAGTATACTTTTCATGTAGCAGGAAAGCAAAAAACTTAAAAACAGCAGGCAATCACCATGGTGTATCTATGAATACTGATTTTTTTTGACTGTTTCAAAAACATGTAGTAGTTTGTAGATTGGAACTCAACTCACCCACAAACACTGAAATTATCACTAGTTAACACAAATCCAATGTAATCTATTTGCCAAAGTGTGAAACCACGTATGAGTGTGTACATACAATGGTTAATGCACTAAGATCCTGAAAATGTATAAGCCTCATAAAAGTAGAATTTATGGCACAGTTGTTAAACGGCACAGATGTTCATAATATAATAAAATGCTTGGCCAGTGTATATATTAATAAAGCTGTAAGTCAAAAGCCACAATTTTCCTTACCTGAAATGAATACAATAAATAAAGCACAAGCAACAGTAATACTTTACAATAATCATAGAGTACCTTACTTAAAACTATCTTTATAAAGTCAAACTGAAAACAGCAAATTCATTTTCTTCTTTCTTCTCTATTTATACGAATGTGGTTTTATGTGTATGAGCACAGATGATGGATATACAGTATAATCTGCAATCTACATCATACGTCGTCATATTGCAACATACAATGTTGTTATTCCGCCAATAAACTGGAATTTTAAAAATGAAACACTTATACATAATTAAAATGTAACCCTTAAGAATCACAGGTGACATAACAGTCACATGTGTACCTGTGTTGTGCGATAGGTGACAGTTTGGCCAGACTTTACTGTAGAAATGAGTCATCATCCCATATAAGCACGAAGGTTTCTGTGGTTATTTTGCAACAGTCTGCTGCTGGCTGCACAAAATCAAAACCAGCAGATCTGGCGTGCGTAACTGTGCCGTGACAGCACGCGACATTACTCCGATAGAGACAGCAGATGACACCTTCAGATGGCTGTAAAGAGAAATCTATTTGTTGTGAATGACAGATGCTGGTAAGAAACACAATCTTTAGAAATAATTATTCAATCTCACATGCATTAATGTCATTATTAAAAGGCAAAATGAGTAAAACTTGAATTACCAAATAAAGCAACAAAATATTGTGTAGAGCTTTCAACCTGCTCCGAGCACAACACACACACACACACACACACACACACACACACTGTTGCTCTCGTGGCGATGCATGACTGCACACTTAAATGCACTTTGTAACTGACAAATGTGTCCAACACCTGAACAGCCCCAACTGACAGTACACTTACTCTAATATCACTTCAAAGCAGTACTCAGGGCTACATGCATTTCACAATTCACCACAGTTTACTGCACAGTTGTCCAGTTGTTGGCAGTAACATAAGCTGCTTTTAGGACTGACAATAAAATGTGGGATTCTTTACATTTTACAATCTGTATTATTACAGGAGTGCAAACTGCTATAACAGGTTATAGATAACCTCCACAACTATCTCTTGTTCATGTTGAGACTGATAATAATATTACACATTTATCATATTGTAAACATAAATATAAACAATCCTTTTATTGATACATTACTTCCTGCAAAAAATGACTAAACTGATATAATTAGTTATAATTAGAGCCCAACTGATATATCAGTCAGCCAATATTATTGGCCGATATTGCTCCATGACAGATATATCGGTACTGATGTGCACTTATTATATATGTGTGTGTGTGTGTGTGTACACATGTATATATGTAATTTTAAATGTTTTTTATTTATATGTTTAGTGCTTTAGGTGTATTTAAACCTTTTTCTTCAATATTTAATATATACTGTATGTACATACTTTTTTTTCTAGGTGTTTTTTATAATAATATATATTTATAATGATTAAATTCCCATTGACATGTATTGTTTCATGCACTGATGTTATTTCGTACAAACAAGTTTATTGTAGAAAAAAGTAATCATTGTAAAAAAAAAAAAAAAAAAAAAAGTGTGTTTATGTATATATTCTGTATATAAACAATCTATGAGAAGAGATGTCGATATTGGAATTTTTTCACTCCCTAATATCGGTATTGGTATCGGCTCCAAAAATCCAGTATCGGACACAATGGTGTTGAATTATTTCTCTTTCATGTGCAGTACGCGTAAGTGCTTCTAGATAACTTTATTGATTACATTACTCTTTCAGCCCCTGAATTACGGATGGGTATCGTTTAAAAAATGACAATACCAGTACCAATCCAAGTACCCTTAAAGTGATACTGATACCAGCTGAGTACTTCAGTCGATACCCATCATGTGAATAGAAGCATTAAACTGCATAAAATGCCACCACTCGTCCACTCCTGGCATCTTGGATGCTGAACTGCTTAGCGCGCTAACTCAAATTCACCACAACTTGGAAACTGTGGCAGTGGGCCAATCACATGTCGCGTTAAATCGAAGAACATTTGCGTTGATTGGCTGTGAGCAAGTCCATACAAATTGTCATATTTTCTAGCTCTGGGTGCAAAATGATCGATTTCAGGTATCGTTTGACAGGAGACGTTTCGATCGATACTACTTTAAAGGTATCGAGTACCAAGACACAGACCTCCTCATGAATGGGCTTTTGCTGTATGGGTATTTATACTTATTTGTTTATTAGCCTATGTGGAAATTAAATAAAACCAACAAAGCATCTGAGCTCAATTGAGACGGATACTTCGTCTTCTTTTCATAGCAGCACCTTCCATCATAGACAGACAATGGACAACCGCAATCAAATTAGCATCAGACATCACAGAACACAGTGAGTGCACCTTCAGCTGAACAAAAAAGGAAATAAAGTAACAAGAGTTTTGTTCTCTGATTTGACATTGAATGATTCTATCTTGGCATAGAACCTCCCCTCCACAGAGAACAGATGGTCGCCAGCATGTTTGCAGTGATTGATTGATTGACCACCAGGTAGCAGCAAATCACCACTACTATTTCTGCAGGCTTCCTCCTTTTTTCCATCTTAGAATTACAGCGTGAAGCATGTCGGCAAATACTACACACTACACAGACAGATGGAGTATTCACATGTAGTGTAAGCATGTTCACTTTGTACATTTGAATCACTCACATGGAGCAGACCAGCTGGCTGTATTGACAAAGTACGATAGAGGGCTTCCAGATTGGGTGTGGTGGGGTTTATGGGGGGACGGGGGGGGGACAGGGGGGGACGGGGGGTCTGTGCTAATTGAAATTAAATACATGTCTTGTTTTGATGAGATAGTTTAATAGCCATGGAAAATATGTGGGTGGTTTTTCATTATTTGTCACAGTGAGGCAGGAATTATCGCATGTTATCACTACATAATTAAACCCCTTGGATATATCAACATATTTTCCACACAGGTTTACCAAATCAAACACATTCACTACAGTTGAGGCAATAATTTCATAATAGTGTGGTTTTAACATGTGAAAAATCTGCAGTAGTAGAGAGAATTGCAGTTCCCATATGATCCGATGAATATTTAATGCTTGAAAAATATAAAAAACAGTGTAAAAAAGATCTGCTGCAGAAATATTACATCTCCAAATCTCACACATGAATAAAAACTGCTGTTGTCATTAAAACCTGATCACTTGGGTAAATGCTGCTCATGCTCAGCCTTTTATTGAAGCACTCTAATTTTGGCTAAATAGTGTAATATGTTACATTTTGGTTTTCAGATCTATAACGTTTTGTCAAAATCAGACCAGCTGTTACTGAAATCTTTTAGTTTCTTTTATCCTGGAGTCTCTATTGTGCCAATGATCATATTACTTCGATTCCAGATAGAATTGGTTACTTTAAAGAGTACTCCACTGCACTCCTATATCACTGTTAAAGACATAAAAAAACCCAAAAAGCATCAAAATCGATTGTTTTTTCAATTCGATGCATTTCTCTTACTTGTTCAAACCTGGCTCCTACATTACCCACAATGCACCATGGCTTAATTCATTTGACTGTACAGATTTGGGCGTGTTATGTTAGTAGTGGCTAAGTAGCCTGGAGCTGCTAGCCTCCAGTAGAGATGAGCAGTCGGCTACAGGCGTCTGCTAACCTTACTTATTTCTAACTCTACGTCCCCAAATTCATGTCACTTTCAATTTTGTAGTCATCAGCCCCAACTGACTCGAGTGACATCACTTCAGGCAATTTATTACATTTTCCCCCAGAGCCACCAACGGATTTATGCAACTTTTTTCATGTACTGTATGCATTAGGACTTTCTATCACTTGGAAATACATGCTGATGGAAGAAAGTAGGGTGATAAGAGGATATTTATTCTGGATAAACAAATTATAATCCACAACTATGTGTTTGTGCAGGCATGTTTTTAAAGGTTTACACACCCATGGTACACCTATATAGGTGTGTTCACTTACTGTGGCAGATTAGATCTCTTCTCTGGACTGTGTGGGTCACACTCTGTTATCATTGTTGCACCTTTTGTGTATGGCCTAAAAGGATCAATATTCCATAAAGATAAACATGTGATGGCTGAGAGTAAAGAAAAGTAGCTTCATGATATATGGACTGCGTGATTACTTTAATGTATCTAATGTATCTACAGTAAGACACATAGAGGTTTATGTCCCCAGATTTTGTATTTCACCACTAAATGTTGAGACCAGACAGTTTTTCATTTCATTCATTAAACTATTTCAGTGATGTAGAAAATGAGTTTCATTTAGTTTTTTTTTATTGTTCTTTTTACAGGGAATTGCTAAGGGATTTGTTTAGTAAGATGAAAACATAAAATGATTTTGTCTAAATGGATGATCCAAGAATGAAGACTCAGTAGTTTGTTCACATATGAAACATTTAAATTAACCAGTCACTTGGAGAAAGTCTTTGACATAAAAAAAACAAGGATATCTAGCCTAAATGTTTGGCCTGACCAAGAAGCAATACCACTAACTACCACCAACTTAAGGCTGAAGCCAATGTGGAAGTACGTTAAGGTGGAATGCTTTTTGATTGCCATTTATATGTACAGTACAGTAGCGTTTCCCCTGCTGCGAGTTCCTCTTCGGCCCATAGTGATGTTGTCACTGATTTTTAAATCACTTTTCTTAGCTTGAAGGTGGTTTTACAAACATAAAACTTCCATGGATCAAAAATTAATAACAGAAAGAATCATTATTGACCTTGTCTGTTGTTTGAGGTGTCCTGTCAACAGTTTTACAGATATCTCTTTTATATTAATGGTCTATGGGGAAAATGCTTTTTTTCCCCTCGCTGCAATACCAAAAGTGACCACTGGGGAAAATTGGCTGATAGGCTGAGCAGCGGTCCCCTATCCAGCTCTCATAATTCATCCATGTTAGCAAATTTTAATTAAAGTTGTTAACATAAGCCCTGTGTGCAGCACTGTTCCCAGTAAACTAGCATTAGCTTCAGTCAAAGGTAGCACGGTGTGTTCCCAGAGCGTGACAGGGACTCCTTATTATGAAGGTACTGGATCCAAACGGAAAAGATGGTGCTGACCATAAGCAGCAACTCTGAGCTTCAAACTGGCTTCAATGCAAACCAACAAGTCACAGATGATTGTGTCAATCTTTATATATAGTTTTCTGGACATGGGGAAATAAAAAGGAACTAAAAAACTTAGTCGCTTTAGTTTACATCAAATTACCATCATTATCACAAGACTTTATGTTATCAACATTTAAAAAATTCTATCCAGAGATGCTTGTGGAAAGACCATTTCAAACTGAATTGCTTGACTGGAATGTGAACCCCACATTGTCACAAAGCTCAGATACACTACAAGCCCAACCACCATGCCGATATCCCCACCCTTAGCCTACTTCCCACTTTGTTATATAAAGGGCATACTACCTCTTGCATTGCCATTTGTAAATTGTGAAGTGCTGCATTGTTCCATATGAATGTAATTCCAAGGAACAGTGGACTGTATATCCACTTCACAAACTTCTATTACACTGTTTTTAAAGGAAAAAGGAAAACAAGGAATCATCAAGACAGGAGTTTCTGTAACATCTGGTAAGTAATTTTAGAAAGTGACTGTATGCAAGTCATGGCTATTCTCCTCAGTCAAAGAATCTCCACAGAAATACATTTTAAACTAGGAGAGTACTCCAAGGGTTACCGTGACATTTTATATTGTAGCCATCTCTTTGTCTTCACCAGTCACCTTTTCATACATCATACCAACTGAAAAGGGCTATTTTGGCTAACTATAAAGTCAATAGAGGAAGTCCATTTCAAATTTTGACAGATGTCTGCTTACGAGGAATAACAGACAAAAAACAAAATGTCAAAGCATCTTTTCAATTTGTCTCTGTCAGTGTACCAACTAGCTTGATGTTCTGAAGTCGTTTAAACAAACAAATGCAATGACTGTCAGAGTTGAAGCTAAAGCTGTTTAGAAAGTACTTTGATCGATAATTTTGGTAAAACAAAGGGTATTTAAATTGAATGTACACTTTTATATTAACAATCTCCTCCAGGGAATGATCAGCCAGATATAATATGCAGTTTTATGATACTTTTTTGCCTTTCATCTCATTGTTGGTTGAGATTTATCCATCAAAAACCTGTATGCAGATATTTTTTTATCTGGAAACCAAAACTTAGCTAAAAGCAGAGAATTGTTTGCTAATTTCTCATGAAGCAGGGCCATGGGATTCCAAATGCCTCTTACAGTCTTTATCTGTTAAATGTGGTTTTTCAATTTCTATAATGTTTGCATTTTTTCCCTTTCAGGTTCAAATATACATGCTGACAAGAGTAGGATCAACCAATCAACCAACAATTACCTATAACACCCTGTCTGTGTAGATTGGTGGAGACAGTTAAGTATATCTTGCACATGTCTTATTCCAGCTTCACCAAACAGGGGGTTGAAGTGGTAAGTAGACCTTAAATTGAGGTTATTTAGTCACATATATTTTCCCCAAGCTCAATAATGAATCAGCGGGTTTGTTTGTTTCAAGTACATACAGTTCATGAAATCCACTCAACACATATAACATGAAGACAATGAATAAAAAAGCTTTTGTTTATATTTATTATTGTCACCCTTTTTGTTACTTTCTTAGTTCTCATATACCACTGTATGTTTTGTCCGGCATCTGGCCATAGTAACAACCATCACTGTCTCATAAACTGGCCCAAATATGAAGGCCCTTGGGTCCTGGTATGTGTCAAAACACAAAAAAAAGGCTGTGAACCTTTTCTGGTTTGGTCCCCGTATGTTTTATAGCAAATGATAGTGGCTCCCAAGGCGAAAGAAGCAAATTCCTCATTTCCTAGATCTCTGACTGTAACAGTATAAAATCTCCTGAGGTGACAATAATAGCATTTAGTGGAAATGTGAATGGGGAATGTATTTTTTTTTTCACGTTTAGCTGATGTTCTTATCTGGAATGACACACAATGAATGTACCAGTAAAATGAGATCCCGTCTGGCAACAAAGGTACTAGATGAACAACACATTAATGTGTTATTTGATGTCGAACTGGAAATCAAAAGGAATAACAGCAAAGTACAAAAGGTAGAAAAGGGATGCTTTGCTTAATGAAAGGCATACAGATTAGTAAAGGGGTTATCAATAATCAAGGGAATTCAGAATTATGCTTCAAGAGAGAAAAAAAAATGGAAGGAGTCTCAACGTTCCTCTCTAGATCTTACTTGTTATATGAAGTCAAACTTTGGAGCATCTCTGTGCTTAGATGGTCATAACCACTGGACTAAATGTTCGTCATTAAGGCCGCAGCCAGGACTTTTATATACTGAGGTCACTTTAAGTCCTCTTCAACACCCCTGTCTGGACATTTTTTGAATTATTTTTTAGTGAGTCTAAAAATACTGGAATCAGCCCACAAAACACCAACCACATGTAAGCATTCAGCCACACAATGTAATTCCTCCTTGGTTGCTAAATACCCCAAATACCACGTAAAACATGAGTACATGACCTCAGTGTCTTCCAGTACAAGCTATGCTGCTGACAACATTAACAACATGAGGTCTTAATGATAAGATTCAAATCTGTCAACACTGTAAATATGCATAAAAGATGGCACAGACCGTACATCATGGCATACAGGTATTCACATGTTTGCTTATGACTACGTGGCCTTGTAGTCCTTTTTTCAAAGTCTTTTTGTGATGTGGATACGCAGACACACACGCTGTCGGATGTTATTCAATAATTCACATCCAATGTCCTTCCGCTGCACAGTGTCTTTTCTTCTCTCATCAAAGGTGGTAGGAGAAAATGTGCTCCCTTCCTGCTGTTTCTGACCGTCTGACAGTAACTCAGTGGGATTCGGAGTGCACACCATGTGCTACATGGCAGCGCATGGTGTGCACTTCTCTCTTGACCTTTGCTACATCAAGGATCTTCAATCCTTTCCTAAATCCTAAAAATAAGGGTTGATAGACTACTTAAGTTCTTTATCACTGGCCACTGCACACTTGACAATAAAAGGCAGATGATCCTTGGCTCGGTTTTTTCCATTACGTTTTCATCCATGATAGCATCATGGATGTCAATATATAATATGGTGTCAATATCTGTTAGTCAATCGGTCCACCACTTTGGTCCAGTTTGAAATATGTCAGCAACTATTTGATAGATTGCCATTGACTTTGGTGATCTCCTAACATTTCATCTAGTGCCACCATGAGGTCAAAAATGTAATTTGTCAAACCAAAGATCTACAAAACCAATGCCACTCCCATTAGCTTCAGCTGGCACTTTGTATTTAGTGCTAATTGTTAGCATGCTAACATGCTAAACTCAAATGGTGAACATAGTAAACATATTCTACTAGTATTGTCATTAGTGTTGTGCATATTATTATGTTCCTCTGTAACAAGTAGTGTAAGTGATTACAATTTCCAAGACAGTATTATATTACAGTTACCAATTCAAGTAACCCTGCATTACTGTGTCACCAGAACACAATTAGTTTTTTGTCCGAGGTAGGCTATCTAATGATGACATGTACATGCAGCAGGTCAGGGCGTGCTGTGTTTAAGAGTAATAGTATATTGCAAAATGCACAGCTCTTTGGACCAACACAAGTTGATCTCCAGTTGCATCAGAACATGTGGAGGAAGTCAGCTGCAGAAAGCTACTGTTTCCATCATTCACAAGGTGGAATTCCTTTTACAAGGCTGTTTCCAGACTCACCAGTATTCCCGTGTTTGAGCTGAGTAGCCTGTGTGTCGAACTGGGAATTAAGTGCCTCAACGAGAAGGAGTACAAATACCTGTGGGAGTGCTACACTGTCAGGAAGCCACTTACAACAGCACTAAGCATCGTACAGGGGAAAACTGTTATGGGACTTTATTACCAACCCTCAAAGTCCTGATGTCAAGGATACTTATCTTGAAAGATATCCTCTCAAGGATGACAGCTGGCCTTTCAGATGTCATAAAGGTGTGCCTATATTCTTCTACCTCTAATCTTTTTGCAATTGTACTGGGGCAGATTTATTGCATTGCACCATTCATGAACAGAGGAAACAGATTTGACTGTTTTCCCCTAAACGTTCTTGGGGTCGTAACATACTGCAATATGTGTTTTTAAAGCAATGATCAATACAATACTAGTCAAAATAATGATATTCATCACAGCAACAGAAAATGAAAACAAATAAAGGGTCAATAAATAGCCTAAAACTAAATTTAAACTATGATATTGACCCAGCATAGAAAGAGAAGGATGTTTTAGGTAATGCCTGCATAAAAAGTAATTCAGATGATAAATTGAATAGTAATTTCTCAACTATAATAAACAAATCAAATTGTATTTTTTGGGCAACCCAGATTAATTTTGCTGTTTTACTTGGATAGCAAAGACGCTCTTCTTCAAGCTGCCAGTTGTATCTGAAGTTCAAACTCTGATGGCTGAGAGATGAGGGTATGAAGAGAGCTTGTGAGAGAGCTTCTGACAGCAAAGTGTCACACAGCTGCTCCAGCAGAGACCTCTGTGTTCATGACGTCAGCAAGCTATGATGAAATGGTCTGTTTTTTGGCATTTGAGACAGAGGACAGCTGCTCGGCAGAAAAAGTGTTCCCAGTAAAAAAGTAATGGACTATCTGACGTCAGGGGGGCAGGGGGTATGGGGTTAAGACTCTGCACCACTTCTCAAATGTCAAAAACACTTACATGAAGTACAGCACTCCAATCCAATCGAGAGCACCTGTGGAGCGGCTTTTTAGTTTAGAAAGTTTGGTGTTTACCCATAAGAGCAACAAACTGTCTGATGAGAAGTTTTAGAGGCTTCTGGTGATGAGATACAATTGTTGTTTCACTTTGGAACAGTAGGACTATGTCAGGGCAGAGATAACAAAACAAGAAATTCGACACAATATCAGCCTGATGTTTTATGTTTTGCAATGCCACTAAATATTTTTTGCTCTTCTGACAGCATATGGAGAAAAACATTAGTTGAAAGGTCAGGAGATTGTATAAATATAGGGATGCACGATAAAGCTGGCACACCATCAGTATTAGCTGATAAAAGCTTTATATCTATAGGCATTGGCCCGAAATGTACTTTTCTGCTGATATTGCCTTCTCCTCCGCCACCTGGCTGATTCTCTCCATGGACTGTTTCACCCTGAAGGTCCTGGTACTTCTTCTAGATTTAACTTCACTCAGCTGCTTTTTCTCTCTTTAACCTGAATAACAAACTGGGGCTCGGTGTGCCGGTTGGATCCACACAGAAAGCCGGGGCTAGCTGGGAGGCTAGTGGAGGTTAGCTGGCTGTACTTCCCTCCGGCCATGCTGAATGCTCAGCTGCTGAGTGAAGTGAAGCCTGCATAGGAAGCATGAGGACCATCAGGATGAAGCAGTCCGTGGAGGAGCTGCTGTGTTTGGCTGCACAGATAGGAAACACCTCGGCTGACAGGATGTACTACTCAATTTGGATATTCCAAGCTGTCAGGATGCGTTCCCCCTGTTTTAAATGGTCAAATTTAATGATATCAGCCTGAAAATCACAGGACTTATCTGTTGTGGGGAAAGAAGTCAGCAGTATGAATTTGAAAGATGTGTGAGCGTCCTTTCCTATGGAACAGAGGGGGAACAGTATCTGATAGTAATATTCCAAGCTGTCAGGATGTGTTCCCCCTGTTTTGAATAGTCAAATTTAGTGATATGTTCCCCCTGTTTTAAATGGTCAAATTTAATGATATCAGCCTGAAAATCACAGGACGTATCTGTTGTGGGGAAATAAGTCAGCAGTATGAATTTGAAAGATGTGTGAGCCTCCTTTCCTATGGAACAGAGGGGGAACAGTATCTGACAGTAATATTCCAAGCTGTCAGGATGTGCTTTACCTGTTATATGGAGCTGCATTTAAGACAGATATGATAAAATAGCTATTTAAATTCGCTAAAAAAAGTCAGTTTTGAACCTTAGCTCTCTCTAAAGTGCCTCTGTGGTACGAGCACAGCAGCTCGTGGGCGAGCTTTTTGTGAACGCTTTTTCACGCTTTTTGTGAACGCTCGAGCGTTCACAAAAAGCTCGCCCACGAGCTGCTGTGCTCGTACCACAGAGGCACTTTGGAGAGAGCTAAGGTTCA
This sequence comes from Scomber scombrus, assembly GCF_963691925.1. Classification (NCBI taxonomy): domain Eukaryota; kingdom Metazoa; phylum Chordata; class Actinopteri; order Scombriformes; family Scombridae; genus Scomber; species Scomber scombrus. Next base: position 24,797,679 of record NC_084987.1, read on the forward strand.
AAACTGACTTTTTTTAGCGAGTTTTATCTGAAGATGTTGTATTGTAGAAGTGAAATCCAAATTTCATGATTGACTAGTTATATTTTTAAACTGCACATATGTTTGCGGTTTTATAACACATCTCGACGGGGAAACAGAGCTCGATACAACACCGGCTTGGCTCGCTTGGAACCTCACCAGAGCAGGTACTAAAAAAGTATCAGGTACCAGGTACTATCCCTAGTGGAAACGCAAAAAGAACCGAGGCGAGTCGAGGCGAGTTGTGCTGGAACGGTGTAGTGGAAAAGCGCCATAAGTGCATTACCGCCACTTTGTGCTTTGGAGTCTGGACCAGAGACTAAATCCTACACTTTAATCCTGTCTGTCTAAAAAACTGAAAGAAAACTCTACTACTCGACCTACTTGACACGTTACAATGAAGTTTTAATGCTGAGCTTCTGAACTCCCGTCTTAAGTTCTTCCTTCATATATTGTCTTTTTTTGATCATTCTTTGTACAGCCTATGATTGCATACATAATATTCTCCTTGGCTAGGTGGAAAAAAAATATGAGCATATATCTTTATTGACATCAGTTGTCAGCCAAAGTGAGTTGGAAGATATCGGCAAAAACAAATCCTATGTCATGCATCCCTAACATAAAGCCTACTGTATCCAATCAGGTTTGAGAGGCTGCAGTGTTTATACTTATGTAGTTTGACTGATTGTTGACTCCTTGTGTAAGGTTCATTATGGAGTAAGCAATTACCTAAAGCATCACTGTGCCTGAGCTAGCACTAAAGACTTATTACAAGTTTATTCACCAAAGCAGCCATTGAGGGGTTCTGGAGGAAAAACAGTGTAAAAATACCTAAAATATAAATGAAGTTCCTGAGTAGCAAGCATAAAAGCAGACAGACAGACGAGATTCAGAGATACTAAAATCTTGAACCAATGTTCAGTGTTAGATATGCAACAATCTCAAGGCTGAAAGCCTGATGCATTGTCCTTTCAAATGGATTATTTTGGTAATAAAAGAATATGCTGTACATCCTCTTCATGGCTATATTCTCTCAAGTAGGCTTTAAATAATGTCCTTCCACTCCTCCACAGTCTGAACCGTTGGATTAGTAAGGTGAATGAGACATTATGTAGGAATACATTCAAATATCCATATATCTATCAATATATATCTTGGATCACAGTTTGAATTTAAGTCTGTGAGTCCTGCAAGTGTCCGATGATCATACAAATGAACGACTGGGGTATTTTTGAACCCAGTGCTCAGTATTTACCTGCTACCACAGCAATGCTGCATTGACATCATGAACATATCCAGTAACACTGGATGTTGTAATGAGACAAAGTAGTCTTTTTCTATATAGTCACAAAGTAGGAGGAACTATTTGAAGTGCCCCTGGCTCCAGATGTAAAAGTCTCATTCATTTTCCTCATAGACAATGTTTCGTCACAGTTGGAGCTCTTGGATCAGCCTGGTACTCTAAAGGTTGAATCATCAATCATCATCAATCATCAAAAACTGAACAGCTGCATTAGAAAATATCTAGTTCTTCTCAATCAAAAGCACAAGACTGTGTACACAAATATTTCAGGAAACCCTGTAACCTTACTGATTCATACAGAGTGAATCAGTTCACTTTTAATCTCTGGGAGACTTTTGAGTAAATTCAGCAACTATTGTTATTGTCATTCTCCACAGCATTAGTAGCTGAGGCTCATGGATACTGTAGTATTTGTAGCCATCTGCCACGCCAAAATCACAAGTATAACATAACAAACAAAGTGAAAATAATTGAAACTGGTGGTCATGATATAAACCGATGGGATCGTTACATTATCCAGGAGGGTCCTGAGTTTCTATGTTTACTTAAATTGAGGCTGCCGTTTAAAGAAATATTTTAAATGGGAATACAGATTGAGGAGAAACACTTCTAGAACCAGAAGCTATTCACATTTCACAGCTCTATAGCTTTCTTATTGTCAACACATTTTCGTGACTGTCTGAAAATGTGTGCAGTTATCCCTGTATTTTAAACAATTTATTTTTCATTTCCACGCTCAGCTGTGTGTGTGTGTGTGTGTGTGTGGTCTGGCATATGTGAAGTTCACACATTCTGTTCTTATAACTACCTCTTTATTGTGAATTTTTGTGCAAATGCATCTTCACACATTCTTTTTGTGCATTTCGTACATCACTAATCAGCACGGTATGTATACAGCAAAGCCACGTATAGTATAGTTTACATCCCAAATTGTCCTCCCGATCCACAGATCTTATTTTGTGGAAAGCTGGAGGAGGGATTATGTGTTCTGATTCTGGCGTTTCATACGTGGTTTGGCCCCTGGTTGAGGCACTATGATTTAATGCCAACGTTTAAAAACTTATATACGCTAATTTTTGGTCAGACTTCAAAGGGAATATGATGTTGTTGCTGTCTGGCTCGAGATGTGCATCATTCATGGTGGATGCAGTGTTCACAGTTAAATAAATAAAGAGGCTGCGGTGAAAACAAGCAGTTGGAAACCAAAGCAGATCACTTTCTTACTGTTTGAACTAAGGGGATTTTTTATGATGTGAAAAGCCATCTGCTATTAACCTACAAGAATTCAAATGCAGAGTGTAGAATATTCATGTGTGCTGAGGGTAGAAGCCAAGCTGATGTTACTACTACTAGTAAAGTTAGGTTGCTAGGATACAATGGCAGGCTGGAGTGAGATGAGAAGGGGAGTGTGTGAGAGTGTGTTTGAGGGGTGGGGGCTGCAGAATGAGATGGTACAGCTACTGAATGCTTATCAGAGATCTAGGAAAGAGAGAGAAAAGAGAGTGTGGTAGAGGGAGTAGGGAAAGACAAAAACGGGGGGGGGGGGGGGGGGGATGGAGAAGAGGAAGTAGAGAGGGCAAGAGAAGAGGGCGAGGATGGAAGATCCTGATAGAGAAAAGGGAGTATAGGTGAAAGAGGAAGGGGAGTAGAGGAGAGGAAAATGTGTGCGTGTGAAGCTGAGGCTGTGTGCGGAAAACTCCAGGGAGCGAGGGAGGAAGAGAAATGTAGGAGGAGGGAAGATGCAACTGTGTATGAGAGAGATGAAGATAGACTGCACGGGCAAAGTGTTGACTCCCAAACATAATAATCACCCTTATGTGATTATTGTAGTATTGAATCAAAACAATGGATGTGAATCTGTCACTATGAAAAACCTCAAACCTCTTTCCGGGGAAGCCTCCACTATATTTTGGAACCTTGCTGCAGGGATTTGCTGTGGATTAGAACATTGATATTAAATATTTCAGAAAGTTTTTTAGCATCTAATACCAACAAGTTTATTTCAACAAAATGTTGAAACTAAGGTATGGTAACTAAGGTATTGATAGGATTAAAGAATGATTGTGGATATGGCAAACTATGATTAAGACTATCCCTAACTCCCTAACCCTAACACTGCTTAGTACCCCTGGTACACAGTATACTACTTGGTGCCCCTGGTACACAGTATACTACTTGGTGCCCCTGGTACACAGTATACTACTTGGTGCCCCTGGTACACCATATACTATTTTTTCTAACCCCAACCCTAACCTAACCCCTAACCCTAACACTGCTTCATGCCCCTGGTAGACAGAGCACGACTTGAAGCTCCTGATGCACCAAATACTACTTTTTTCTGACCCTAACCCTGACCCTAATCATGGAGACAATCATGATGGAAGATACAATACAGGGGAATCAAACCATGGGAGGTAATAACAAGTTGGAGTGGCACAAAAAAGCACCAAGACGACTAGAAAATGTTCTACTTCTATTTATTTATTTATTTTTTATATGAGTACTGTTTCTGCTTTAGAGCATTTTTTTTAATCTTGTGGCTTTTTATAGATTCTAGACAGTCGAGTGCAAAACCAATCCAAATCATTTTTAAGTTCCGTGCTGAGTGAGTGAGTATACCTGGAGACCTAAAAGCTGCAGATGGAAAGATAATTGAGGTCCAGTATACCATCGATGGTAAACTGTTTTACAATGTAATGGGAATAAAATGGTTTAAACAATCAAAATGCTGTGTGCCTGTGCTTGTTGTTCAGCTGAGAGGTCAATATATATGAAAATCAACTTCCTAAACCCAACCTCCTGACCGTTTCCTCTTAATGAACTCGCTCATAATTATCACCCAACCTCACAGTACCCCTCAGTCATACAGAATGTTTTAGGGTCTTTCAGCTCATGGTTTCGGTTAATTTTGGCCAGCAACTTTACTCTTTCAGTTTCCTCTCTCTGGTCTCATTAACCCAGTTTCCAGCATTCAGTGGTAAAGCTGTAATAAGCCCTTTGTACACTACCTACAAGACCACTAGCAGGAGAGGACAAAACTAGGCTGTCTCCATCATGAACACGGGCATGGGAATGAGATAGACCATCCGATCTGAAATTGTAAAGGTCGGGGTCAGATAACAGGGATTGGTGGTAGTACAGCAGCTAAACAGTTGATTTTATTGTAGGAATGCATCCACAAACAAAAGGACTTATGAGAGAGATGAAAAATGCATGGAACTTTCTATGTCTGACGCATCCTCCAAGATTTCACTTTCCACACTTCAGCGAATAAACATAGTTAAAGAGCACCACGATAGAAAACAGACTGATGGTTTTGCTGAACGTCCATTGGGACATTTTAGACACGTTGGACATTGAGCCTTTGATGAGAAAACCTTTGGCACCTTCAATTAAAGGTAGTCCATCATTTTGGTATGGTTTCTTATTGTAACAACCTTCAAATATCCATAAATATTAGATGTATGGACCTTGTAGTTGTTAAATGATAAACAAAATATCGATGAAAAATTGAACTAAACTTGATTAACTGAGGAAGGAAATTGAGGAGGAACTAAACATAACAGGATGTGTTATGTGCTGATAAATGGGGATGCTGGTCTCCTTTTGACAGTCAATATTAAAGTGTGGTGTTTCTGGTCATTTAGGTTCTTGCATTGTTTGCTTCACTTCATAGATATTCCACTGTTGTTTGTAACTTGTGAATGTAACTTGTGTTATTGCAAATGGATGGAAAGTAAGTGTGTAAAAGCATGTGCACATTTATACTTAAAACCCCCTCAGCAAAAACATGTTCAAGAGCTCATGAGCATTAAGATGTTCCACATCTCATCTGACAGGGTTCTTTAGTTGTGACGAAACCTCTCAGAATCTAAAACTCGTCCAGTTGACCTTAATGTACTCCGTTTGGATACGACTATGACCTGGGGGAATGAGAAACTTCACAAACAAACTCCATCTACATTTCAGCACCGCTCAAGAAGTGGAACTAAATCCAAGTTCCAGGTATCCTCCGGGGGGGGGAAGGAATGCAACAGCTTGTTCTCAACATGGAGAACACAGCAATTATTCAAAGAGGACATGTTTCAATACAAATGCAATATTCAAAATATCTACCATGTGTGTTTTGATTTGTTCATTCGGGTAGGTTATTTTTTCTAAATCCTGTAAGATTTCCAAGAGTGAGCGATTTTTTTTAACTTATTGGAGGAATTGTGCGACCAAAATGTGTATCACTACATTTTCTCCCCTGATCTCTGATTCAGGAAATATTCAAGCAGTGGAATGGTTTTACAGCATGGAGCAGAAAGAGAAAAGGCAACTGCTGATGAAATATAGCCTATATCAGGGTAGCTGATCTGTCTCGAGGAACACACCTGGCTCTGGAAAGCTGTTCAGGAGGGTTAAAGCTGGTTGGATGCCCCATTTCTTTGACCTCCTGCTGTAGGTGGGGTGCTTCCATTAATTTCATGATGCAGATGTTTAAAATGATGTGTCTTCAAGAGGAACAGTTCAGTTTGCAAAGTACAGTGGAAAGCAGACCATAGAATTAAATCTCCTTACAGGTTATGTCAAATTCAGATTAGTGGAAGATTCAGGTTATGTGTCATTAAGTTCCCATTGTGGGAAAAAAGGTGTAGCTTGGTGTTGAGGTGAGGGCTCTGTGCAGGCTAGTCAAGTTCATGCCAGACTTGGAAAACCACACATACACACATGCAGAAAAACAGGAAAGGACATTCCTTAAATTATTTCCACAGATTGGAATCAAATTATTGTCTAGCATTAGTAAATATGGCCAAAAGTCATTAAAAAATACAGCCTGAGTGTTTGCACATTTTTGGCCAAATCATGTAGAAAAACAGACCCACATCTACATTACCGCTCATCATGTTGTGCACAGTAATGCATCACAAGGAGACAAAGTGTGAAAGAGATGCAAGGGGGAAGAAAGAGGAACTACAGAGAGAGTGAGCGAGTGCCAGAGAGAGAGAGAGTGATAGAGAGATGGAGACACAGAGACGGAGAACGAGTGAACTAACCAGAGAGGCAGCGTGCTTTTAACCTGAGGGCAGAGCATAGTGTGATATTCCCATGGCTACTATTGTGATAGACACCGAAACCAAACCAGACAGCAGGCTGCTTAACACACAGCATCAGACCCTCTTTAATCTGACAAAATACAGCCCTGCCGAGAGCTGAATGGATGGATAGGCGCGCACACAAACACACACACACACACACACACACACACACACACACACACACACACACACACACACACACACACACTCTCCTCTTCGCAGTTACAGCTCTGAATCCAAAATGAGGATAAATATTTGATAAGGAACGCCTTGTGAGTTGAATTTGCAGACAAATCACGTCGTTTGCTGTGTCCGTGGAAAAAAAAACAAAACCCACCACTCTTTAAGAGAGGATCTAGGTCAAATACAGTGTAGCTTCTTTAGGAGTCCTACAGCTGAGAGAGGACCTCTGTTTGCCTCCAGACTTCTGCTAAGAATACACCGATAAAGACAAAAACTAGCATCATTGCATTCTTTTTCAGTTGCACGGAGGGTTGAGTCATTTTATTGGGTTATATACACTAAAGGATAAATCTATGCAGGTGTGCTGCACACCTGGATATTTTGTGTCAAGTGGAATTTTCTACTTTTTTGTCCATATTATATGTTTATATCAATATCATACATAAATTAAACAGTTTTAGTGATTTTCTATTGCACTTCCACAAAGTTCTGGTACTTGAGAGTAACAGATTTTCCAAAAATAGAAGCAGCAGAGCTCAAGATATCCTGACTTTTATTCCCTGGTATGGTTCAAGCTCCAAAAAGCTAGATCCTACATTTCCCACAATGCAACCAATAGAATATTTTCATGTCTTTCAAACTCCATGCTCCCAGACATTCACACAGACTAAAAGCCCAGCTGAGGTAGACCTGTTGATATCATCACTATCAAACTTAAAGATGCACTGTTGGAGATCTCTTGTACACTAACACATAAACACATTGCTCCACAGCACTACTAGTGGTCAAAACTCTATAGGGCAACTTAAAGTATACCTTTAAGTAAGAGATTTTATAATAGCAGAGTGGAGATTTCTGGCGTAACTTCACCTTCTTACAAGGTGCAAAGAGAAGGGAAAAAGTCTAAAGAAGTCAAAGCTCCAGCAACATTTGTAATATAGAACAACTTTATCAATAGATCAATGCCTATCGGCTTGTGGCCTTCGTCTAGGTCGTCATAAAGCACATTACAAGCAGTATTTAAATAGGGTTGTTAAAAAGAAAAAATAACCAATCATGTGCATCCAGACATATATCAGCCAATGGTGTATCTATCTAGATGGGTTGGGCATGTGGTCATGTGACTTCAGGCTCACTGCTTGTAATGTGTTTCATGATTACCCTGATGAAGGCCACAAGCTGGTCTAATAATAAAGTTGTTCTATACTACAAGTGTTACTGGAGCTGGGGATGGTAGATTGTTCTCTAAAGATTATTATCATTATTATATTTTTTACCCTCTACAACTTCCTATGTGATGAATGATGAATTATGGTAAGATTATAAATGTGATCTGCTATAAGAAAGCTCACTTTCTTTATTCTAATCTTTATTCTTAAGTATATGTAACATGAGAACAGAATTCCAATCATGCATAGTGAAAAGTATACAGGATGCTGAAGAGCTTTTCTTTAACTTTTCTACCTAGAACGACAGCAAAGACGATGCGTGTTACATAATCTTACCTCACAAGCAAGCGTTGGTATCCAGCCATCACACAGAGTAAAAATGTCTCCAGCCAAACATGTCAACTGAACTTGGATATTATTTACTTTCTGGCAGTATGAACCAGGGAAACCTGACAGCCGATCAACATTTCTCTACAGCAAAGCACAGAGAGATTCTGCAGACTCACAAATGCCCCAATTTCATCTCTGTGCAGTACTTCACTGTTTATCCTGCACAAGTCGAACCACCAACAACTACGTTTACAATTATGCAACATTATATCATCCTTTTCAGTATTATTCTAATGATATACTGATGTATATTAAGGTCAAGCTATTGTTTTGTAACAGCGGTGAGTTAGTTCCGGTGAGTATGGAGCCATCAGTTACATAATGTGGATTTTCCTTTGGGTTTATATAGGTAGCCTTCCAGGGCAGCAGCTCTCACCTGGTGTAATGGCACATTATGTAACCCAGAGAAAACTTGGTACTGCCTGATATATAGTGGTACATGCGGCCTTGAGCTACAGTAGGAGGAGCAGTCAGAAATTTTTGATTGTTTTTTCTTTTTTTTTTTTCCATTTTTGAGTTGTGTGCGTTTTCATCCCCTTTGGGCCATTGAAACTGTACACCCAGCAACCTATGCAGAAACACTTCTGGATATTTTGGTGCCCCTAAGCCTGACACCCACTTGTGCCAATGAAGCTGATTGATCTTCTCATTTCAATATTCAATATTTAAATCAAAACAATTTGATATTTTAATTAGATGAAAATGTATTCCGCTTCGCTCAACCTTTACCCCGTTTCTTCATCAACCACAAATTGTCTGTCAGTGAGTCTGTTTACATGCACACCAGTGTCCCTGGTATCAAGTCATGTTTGGGATATGATATTTAACACAAGAAACCTTTGTTATTCATATCCTTTATCCAAGTTACTCATCATCTGTGTGTCTGTGTGACTCCTCCACTCATTTTGTGTGATCTTTTTTGTATGTTGCTTTAACTGAGGACGCATCATCCCAGTTTTGATCATATTGTGACACAATATTTGCATAATGTATAAATTATTCTTTTTGTAATGAGAGAATACACTGGAAGGTCACAAATAAGATGCAGCCAGCCATTTCAATTAGTGATGTTGAAAAGAAGCACACCCAAAAGAACCACCCTAAGTGGAGTCTGCCTGCAGAATCCTCTTAGCATTAGTGGTATAGTTGAGTGTTTATTTAAAAGAGTACTCCACTGATTTAGATTGTCACTCTATTAGATTGTCAGACTCACGGTGGAGCAGAACAAGAGGCACTGTCTTTTTTTATTCCATGCATTCTTCTTCCTGGGTGCCCGCAACGCAACTCGATAACCAACAGTTCTGTAAGAGATTTGTAGGGTATTAATATACCCTCGAGTGGCTAGCCTTGAATGGAGATGAGGAACAGGCAGTCAGTGTGACAGAATATAGATTGCACTTCTTTTTTTTTTTTTTTTTTTTTAAAGTAAAAGCTTTGTTTGTTTGTTGTCTGTGGCTACACGATTTTTGTTGAAGTTGAAGGGTTTGGTCCGAGGTTGCGCTTACTTTAGTGCCTGGGTTAAGTTCAAGAGGTTCTTTCTCAGTTGTTATACATACAATGACTTTTATTTTGTCCAAAAAACACATGAGTTTAGACCGAATTTCAGCTTAATCCGAGCTCATGTTTACCACTCAGAGTGTAGTGAGTTTCTCTCCTGAGCTAAATGTGATCACACTGATCTCCAGCCACAATTCAGTTCCATCTATTTATTACACTTACATTTTGAAAACCAAAGAAAAAGAACCAGCTTTGTTCCCCTCATGAGATACAACGTCACAGCAAATTGAAGAAAAACAAACAAACACTCAGACAAGCTAATGACCAGTGTTGTGTTGGGGTTGATCCACAATGTCCATCCAGAATATGCACACTGAAGGTCCCCCTTTCTGCAACTTAACAGTTTTGACAATCCACATGCTCACTGTGGACTAGAGGTCTTCACAGGTCCACTCAGGTCCAAACCAAGACCAGGCCAGGGGCTCACACTGGGACAGCTTCAAATTATATTCTGAGTTTCAGAGGCACTGATTTGTATATTTTCATTCTCTATGATTGATTTGAGCACAATTTGAAGGACATTACTATGATAATATCATAATCAAATAATAGTGATATTTCCTTTCAGCAACTGTACTTTCAATCATGAACATGATTTGAAGTGGTGCAAAGCTTACTTTTAAAAGAGACTCTTGAATTATACTCCAGCACATTGTCTGTTGCTACTGACTTACTGAGAAATTTACCACGTCTGGTTAAATCTGACTCACCATTTCATGTCAACTGACCGTTCACTAATCCCCCCCATATATTTACTGCTGCTACACCTGTCAAGCACAGCACATATGCAGTTTACATTAATAAGAGTAACAGAATTTGCAAAATCTAAACAATGTTTTTTTTGATTTTGCACTGAAGTAAATAAAAGTAGCTTCTCATTTTGTAGCTGGTGATACTGTCAGCTGAAATGATAACTGTCGCTGCAGATTTTATTAGCCATAGCCATGGTTGTACTATAGGAGCTGGATAGGGCGCCACCGCTCAGCCTATCACTCGCCAATGGCCACTCATGGTACTGAAGGGGGAAAAAACCCTGCGGCCCAAAAGGCATTTTCTCCATAGACCCTAACCCTATTGTAAAAGAGACATCTGTAAAACTTTTGACAGGAAACCTCGAACTGCAAACAAGGTCAATTATGACTCTTTGTATTATGTATTTTTTATCCATGGATATGTGTAAAACTTTCCTTGAGCCAAGAAAATACATTTAAAAGGAATTCTCGTAAGACTGAATGGGCTCCATTTTTGGTCCAGTATCCAGCTCTTATAATACATCCATTGCCATAGTCAGCTGGCTACTTAAGCTAACGTTAGCGCCAATGCAATACCCAAACCAAATGCAGAGACACACTGACATCTTGGCCCACATAGAGTTGATGTTTCCAGTCCCAAACATCTATTTTTTTATGTAATCTGTAACCCCACTAAATAATTATGTTAGTTACTGGCATGTCTGTTGGTTTCAGAAACAGCGTGGGGTTATTTCTCCAGGTACAATGGTACAATAGTTAGCCGTTCATAGTAATGATTGCAGTATATGCTACAAATCCAATCCTATTTATGGTTGCTAAGCTATGATCGGACAATCACTGTTTGGAGGATGGGTTTAGTAAATGGTCAATGTAGTCACGGATGGTTTTGTAGAATTAGGCCTTTGGTATAATCAATTTTTGTGTATGTGTTAGCTCAAGTTGCAGTGGGGTGGTCTGCCCTTTATATTGCTGACCTGATTAAAGGTTAGGGTTAGGGTTAGAGTTCTGTTACTGTTTTTTAGATACTTTGAAGAAAAGTGAGCTTTTGTAAATTGAGTGACCTATCTCTTTATGATCTCCAGTGGCTCTATCTGTTAGGGTCTGTATAATGTCACATTTCCACTTTTAGCAACGTCCCCTGAAATTCACACCCTCTTTGAAAATTACCTTGTTCGGTGACTATTTGATATCAGAACCATAAGATTTTTATGTCTCACATCATACTACAGCTGAGTGTTTCTTTGTCCCTGGGGGGGGTTCAGACCATCAATGGAAATATAATAATTCCTCCAGTCAGTGGATAGTAATTTTCTTAAATGCCTTCTGCAGCCAGAGTTTCAATTTGGACAAGTGAAGATCACTGGTGAACAGGACACCCACAGCAGTCTTTAGATAACATCCATCCCTCTGACAACCAGTGAAAGAAAATGATTAAGAGTCCTTATACGTCCAGTCTTTGTGAGTTAACACAACAAATAAAAACACAGGACAGTGTAGACAGGAGAGTCCTTATGGTCTATTTCACACAGTCTGATCAGCGCCCACACTGTGCTGGCCTGCTCGAGTTGTGTTTAGATTGTGGACGTGTAGGAGGCCAGCGCAGCAGATAGTATTGAGTTCAGTCAGCCGAGCTTAAGTGAGATCAGTTTAGTTAAGCTGTCTTTAGTGAAGCGCAGCTCTTTTGCTTTTCCATTCAGTTCAAGTCAGTCGGTAGACTCAGTTCATCTCCGGTTTGTTCAGTTCTGTGAAATAGACGTGAATGAATCTTGCCTCGCCTCTCGTCTCCTGGAGCTGCAGCTTGACGTCTTTTTATCTTCTACTTCAGGAGCCACTGATTCACTGAGGAAGAGAAGAAGAAGAGAAAAGGAGAAGAGAAGAAGAGAAGAGAAAAGAGAAGAGGAGGAGGAAAGGATAATTAGTACAGTATGGATAAGCAGTGTGGAATAAAAAAGAACAAAGAGGTGCCTCAGGTTTCAGACCTTGTGGAGAGAAAGACAAAGTGAGAGACAGAATGTGTGCCTAAGAGGGTTAGAAGAAGAAAAAGAGCCAAAAGTGAAGGAGAGAAAAACACTAAAACAGTGTCCCATTTTCAAACTACTTATTCATTCTTAACAGGTTATGAGTACCATATATGGTGCATTAAAAATGGAAAATTGATGAAAATATGTATACACAAAACTGTCAGTACAAGTTGTATTCTCCCTCAACACAACACAAGGTAACAGAAGCGCTACTATTTATATGTTTTGTCTGTTCTCCTGTTGTTGAGGGTATCGAATATATTCAATCAGCCAAACAAGAGAGAAAGTTACTTCTTGGTGTAATAATTTCGGTGAATGGAGAGCAGGTAAAACTTTGCTGTTGTTTAAGCCATCTCCGAGATAACACAGTGGCAAAACCCAAAACAATTAATAGAATATGGCAAATTGGGTTTAATCAAAAGCACAAATGATAAGTCTCAAAACTCAGAGACATTTTGCTTTCTCTTGCCGTTTCTCGTGTGGTGTAGTTGGCAGTAGCTGGATTCCATCCAAAAGTAACTCCAATTTGGACCAAATTTCCAGAAAATTGGTAAAAGAACATTTTAATATATGCATGTTTCCATTCCATTCCACCGCTGTTATGAGAATACTAGGAGTTTGGTTGTTGGGATAAACAAGTGGTGGCACTAAATGTCCAGTCAGATGCCATTAAACAAAAGGGTGCAACAAGATGAGGTACTTAAAAGAGCCCCAGCCAAACCTGAGACAATGGAAAACCATGATGGTAATATTACGTTGATCTTTTTAATCTGCCACTATTTTTCAGAATTTTGCTTTTATTGATACACCTACATTTTCCAACTTCAGCCAAGCATAATAATGTTTTTACGATTTTTGCATATTTTTAAATTTTCACTCAGGTTTTTCAATATGCAAATTGAAAAGCAAAAACATACAGTTCATTTGATGACCAATGTCACCTGTGTTTTATAATTTCCTGCTAAAGTAAGTTGATTTTTTAAAATTCTAACTGCTACAATGGTATACTGTGATGATGAGCATGTAGTACATACTGTGTAGAGCATTAGTATGTAGTGAGTTTAGGACATGTCGACCTCTCCAGGAACTTCAGGACACATAACACTTCAAAATACATATCTAGACAAGAAAAAGGTCATATAGTACCAATTTTGCTAATCCTAGAGCAGAGTGTGTGGGGCTTCAATGGAAAGTAAATGTACACATAATTGGGCCGTGTAGTCATTAAAATCAAAAGGATTCTTCTTCTTAACAACATGAAAGTGCTCATCAAATGTTATCTTAACCTTGTTATTCCTTGTGCATGAATCAAAATTTTTGCACTCCCCTAGGGAACAATGTTCTCGACCAAGATGGAAAATTTGGCTGTATGGTGGCACTTTGAAGACCATAAGGTCACCAAAGTCATTGAGATTCATACAATATGAATTACAATTATCATGGCAATCATGGTAGTTGTTTAAATATCATTCCCTTTGACTGAAATGTTAGATAGACGGACATATTCAAAAGAGCCACTGACTTATCAGTAGCAGGTTATAATGGCCATCTTGAAACCTACATGAATAGGATTGGGCATTAATCAGATGTGAATGAGCCAATAATAGTAAAGCATGACAATCAGCATGCTATTGGCTTTATTCTTTTTAATGCGTTCAACGTTTAACTGTAGACCCTGCTGCTAATAATGTATGAGACTCAGAAAACAAGGAAAAACAATAGGGACCTGAAACACACAGTGGAAATCAGGGGGTATGAGTAAGAGAAGCCAGATGAGAAGATAGTCACAGAGAATAAACCTGTGAAAGAGATAAAGATATTGAAAATAACTCAAGCCAGCAGAGAAATCCATTCATTCATTTCCCACCAGGGATCCCCTCATCGTCAGCGAGTGCTCTCTGCATTCCTTCTCTCTGCATTTGCTCTCCCTCTCCCTTTAACTGTAGTATTTAAGAGCCACAGACATGCCAGTCAGAGTGCCTCAGACAGTGCTTTCCACTTTCAAACTCTGTCTGTACATCGCTGTTATCTCCAGCCTGTTGTTTGATCATCTGCCTTCATCTCTACCACGGAGAAAGGGGTGTTCGACTGCTTTGCCTCTAAGTGAACTTTAGAAGCTGAACTTCAAATACAGCTCAGGACTGCCGCAGAGTTTATTTCAGTCTTTGCAATGTTCATGAAAAATGTTTGACAATGGAGTGAATGTCAATCCAAAACCAGTTACTAATGCTGGAAATGGTAACATTACAGTATATGTTGGGATTTTTGACAATTTGAGAAACTTAAAAGTTGCAGTGTGTAGAATTTAGTGGCATCTAGCAGAATGGACTAGGCAGAAATTTAATATAATATTCATATGTATGTTTTAATTAGTGGTGGGCGGAGGGCTATTCAATGGCTGCAATCTGCAACCTCACCACTAGATGCCACTAATACCTAAACACTGCACCTTTAACAAAATATGGACTGTGACAGTAATAAAGACTCCTTTGACCTTTATATGATGTCCACTTATTGGCTGGAACGGGTTACAGTGTTGTAGAACTTTTGTTGTGGGTCCAGTTTTCTTGCTGTGGAGTATATTTTTTTATATGTTTGGGAGGAAAGTCTATTTTGAGACCTGTATTGTTGACATGTTTGCTAGCCGTCAGTGTTTTACTCCACCTTTTTGCTGGCACATTGCTGTTTCTTGACATGGTTCACCACAAACTGTCAATCAGTGGACTAACATGAAACCGACAATAGGAGTATATGTTGCATAAGATACAAACTAAGAGGGATTCACTAATAAAAAGATTACTTCACAGCACCACTAGTAATCAGAAACTCCACAGAGAACCCTTATACTTCCTTATACTTATACTACCTCAAATGTGACCCATTTTGACATTTGAATGCAATGAATACACCCAAATTGACATTATTTAAGAAGGAGTGGCCAAGAAAATACAAAATGGAAATATTTCAGAATTATGTCTTCTTTTTTTGCAGCTGGTTGACGGTTTTAACCATCTTGTTCTCAGGTCAATTTTGACCCAGGTGTTAACTCAAATATGAGGTGTAGTTTCATTTTAATGAGGCCTATCGACCATCATTTCCAAAAATATGTGTAAACCCTGTGTTAATAAGTTGGAATGAAGTTGGCTAAAAAGGAATTGTGTGATAATAATAATAATAAATTGGGTGATACCTTTATACCTGATACGTTTATAATCAGTTTGACCTGGTTTGGTTTGACTATAGGGTTCATTATAACCATTAACCCTCGACGCAAAGACAACAGGAGGGTTAATTGTTAGTGTTGTAGCCTCTGCTGTAGTATCCTTCACTTTCAGTAAATTAATAGAAATACTGATGGCCGTCATGTTTTAGATAACATGAGATCATAATATAGTGTGACTGAATGTATTTTTTTATCTATGGATGCAAAGTACAGTGGTTAAAACTTAATTATAAATACTTAAACCGGGTCAAAAATTACCAGAATATGAACAGTATGTAAGGGTTAAGTAAAGGAATAAGGGAATTTTTGGTCTCCCACTATTTAATATGACGAACCATAGCTGACTTTATGGGCAAATAAAGTTTTTACAAAGTCCTGATTAGAATGGGAATGATGTTGCGAGAATCTGTGATACAACTGAGTATTTTTACATCAAAGTCTTTTCCAGCTCAGCTTAAATTAGGCCTACATGTTATTTCTGCAAAAGTCTTCTGGACAGTACAGAATATGTTTGTTCTCTATCTCTACTGTTTGTCCTTCTGCCTGTCTCTCTCTCATCCTTTCATAAATACCAATACCGTTGGCTCAGAGTGGTTACAGACACCTCTACGAGTCTGTGTTCTCTCTTGCTCTTTGACCTTGAACACAGAGACTCCTGTTGAGGGGGGGGGTTCTGTATTCTAACAAGCCTCAATCAAAGGGAAGCAGAGGCCGCGAAATCCATTTGATGTTGTAGAGAGCACGCTGGGGCTCAACCGGATCGATAACAAAGATATTCGGAGCACACAGGAGAGGCAGTCGAGTGTATTTTTTCCTGAAGGATACGAGGACTCCTACACTCTCTGTGCAACTCTTCCATGTTTGTTGTGTGTGTGTGTGTGTGTGTGTGTGTGTGTGTGTGTGTGTGTGTGTGTGTCTCACTCATGTACGAGTGTTCTCTTTTACGCCAACCAGCTCACCTACACACTACCGGTTTTACAGACAGTACACTCCAACACACACACACACACACACACACACACACACACACACACACACACACACACACACACACACACACACACACACACACACACACACACACACACACACACACACACACACACACAAAAAAAAAATATATATATATGTATACTATATATCTTATTTTCATATGTGTCTCATCCGTCTTTTGCTCCCAGGAGATCTTCCTCTCTGTTTCATGTTCTACTCTCACTCTCACAAGACATTGCTGACAAAGAGCCGTGCTCAGTCAATCTTCCCTCCCTGCTTGAGGCGGCTTCAATGATCAGCTGCATTTTTGTACTTCTAAGGAACTTCCACTGACTTCCTTCACTTGCTCACAATTTATCTAAACCTATCGCACATTCAGACCTTAAAGGATTTCACATTAATATCTCCTCCTTCTGCTGCAAAGCATCTAAACACACCAATATATTTTACATGGATAAAAACATGCTGTTTGCTCTGACTCATGTATGGTATAGATTAAATAAATGTAAAATTCAGACACACAGAGCTGCCTTAACTACTGTACATCAATGTCACTTTATCTCATCTCTACTTACAACATTTAATGAGACTACTTTCACTTTTATAATGAATGCATGCCTTCTTTCTTCTGGTGGCAGAGGAAATCAACATGAAATGTAAGTACAACTTAATTTCAAGTATAACTTTTAATGCATTTATTTTCTTCATTTATTTCTTTGTTTATTTGTTTTACTTTCAGTATTTAGAGATGTAGCTTTTAAATATTACATTAAAGAAAAATATCAATTTTCCATACAGGTGTCACTCATTTTAATTGACATAATTACTGTGTTAATACAGTGGTAATTACGTGACCGCAGTGAAGGAAGCGAAATAATTTATCCAGGAAAAGCTGCAGTACACACCCACAACCACTAGGTGGCACATGTGAGCAGTCCAGATGCAGTATCTGGTCCAGTCCCAAATCTGCCCATATTAAGGGCCATCCCAATCAAATTAGTGTGAAGTGTAAATTGACTATGAAACCTTCAAACATGAGTCTGCATCAGTGCAGGCTTACAATTGTCCTCACAGGAAGTGCATGTGCAACAGAAGAATGGAAGAAACAACACAAACGTGTAAGAGTTCCGTCTCTCTACTTTTTCACATCTTTTAGATCAAGCACACACACCTTTGTTTTCCTCACGCTAACTTCACAACTCAATCAAAATATCAGAATGTGTGGAGTGAGAAGTTAAAACTAAAATTATGAGAATGCCAATTTGTCCCTGAGGTCGCTTGACTTTTAAAAAATTCATCCAGCACAGCCTACATAAAATAAATAGAATAGATAAAACACAATAGATACTTTATTGTTATTGCACTGATAAAACAATACAACAAAACCTAATTCAGCAGCATTCCATATAGCAGCATCCTAATTGTCTTAAAATGATAAATAATGTCTTAAAATCAATAAGTGTCATAAAATAAATAATTGCCTTAAAATAGTCGTAATAAATCAATTTCAATAATTCAGTTATAGACAAATAAAACATTTAAGAGAATATCGCACTGGTTTGCATTCTGTATATTTGAATTTATCTAGGAGCTTAGAGCTTCAGAAGGCAGTCCACCGTCTGAGTAAATTAAAGCAAGTCAAATTTACCTCATATCTCATTCTCATGGTTTTAGATGTTCACAGGGAGAAGATGACGCAGCTCATAAAGCTGCGTAAAGTGTGAAATAGCATAACAGCTGTGTAAGCACGGCGTCTATCTTTCACCATGGTGACAGCTGCTTCCTTGTTCTGGTAGCACAACGAGGGCATCCCATAATTTTGGCTATCCATTTACACCCTCTCTCTTCATTAGAAGTGCCTTCCACAGCAGTGAGTGTTACTTGATTTGGAGTGACACTTGGTAGTGATGTAGTAGTGGGTAGGGAGTGGTTAGAGATTGGGACTCTGACTTTCTGTAGGATGGTCAATGAAAAAATAGCAACTGTGGGCTGCCGCTGCTTCACACCCAAATGTTTTGAGCATAGCTGTGCATATTTCTGCTCCTCTAAACTGGTATTTTAATACAATGCTTAATGTGGAGCATCGGAGGGAGGGGGGGGAAATATAGTGTTGCACATAACAAGATGCATAGAGGCCATGGATGTATTATATAAGATTAGAAAAGTTATTTTTTACAGTGAGTGGAGCAGTTTCCACAGCTGTCTCCAGTGTTTATAACGATAAGTGTGCCTTTAAATTGAGAGTGATTTACACATTTATGCGCGACACACAGTAGCGGCAACTTCATTAACACCAGATCAGTCGGGATCTGACGGTAATTAATGTGTGTTCTGCTACACAGCTACACAGGTGAGCTGTTACACACAGATTCCAGCTTCATGCAGTGGAACTGCATGTAATAAAACTGCCCTCATCAATGAATCCTGAGCTCTATCGGAGCTGTCAGAACATTTTTATTTTAATTAGCTAAAAGTACAAGATAAGCTTACCAACCCTCAATGTCTGACTGAAAATGTCCACCATGGCAGGGTTTTTAAAATGTTTAACATTAAAAAAATCGGTAAAATGTATATTTAAACCTATTTTTTATGAACAGAATAAACAAACAATAAATATCAAAATCTCTATATTAAAAAACTGTTTATCTTATAGTTCATCTTCAAAAAGGTTAAGTATTTTTTGATGTAATGACTAAATAATTTCCTTCACAAGTCTAACACGGAGTATATTGTGAACTTTCTACGCTGTAACTCAGAGACTAGTGTTAGCAGAGCTGAGCAGAGAGGTAAAGCGAGGTAAACTCTGAGGTAAAGAAAATAACTCTGTGCTGTTCCAACTTAACTCCCCTGGACCCGCTCAGCGTATTGTACAGTGATGTCTTTCAGCAGAGAAGCTGCTCTCTACTGCTGGAGACATGAAGTTAATAACACAGAGGAGCACTCTGCCCTCCCTTCAGGTTGTAATTCTCATACAGGAGACTGTAAGATGTTTTCAACTTAATTCATTCATTAATAATGCAATACAATTTTTAAAATGTAAAAGGCTGCAGGCCATTAATCGTAATTGCCAGTAACACTTCACATTGTATTTCAGTGGACCAAGACAGTGGCTTGGCACAGTATACTTGAGCAAGAGGCTGAAAAATAGAACCCCATTTTCTATTAATTCAATCAAGACCTGGTGGTATATATGAACGGCTAAAAATCTGAATGTGTGAATTGAATTTTTTTACTGATTTGTTAGCTAATAAAAAAAAATCACATGGGGGGTTGCACTGGGTGACTTTTGACTCTTGATATCAGTATCCCTGGCTACGTCCCTGCTCAGCTCATTAGGTATTGTAGAAGAGGTGCAAATCGGAGAATTGCAGTAACAAGTAAAAAGTAACAATTGATGGTTGTGTGTTGAAGGGTTTCATTGTAGCTACTGTATGGACATGGTTCGATCTACCATAAGGGCAATCTGGGCAAGTGACCAGGGGCTCTAAAGTAGAATATGGCCCTTAAGAGAAAAGAAAAAGCGTGTCAGAACCTTACTATGTCTAACACGAAATATGGAGTTACAAGGTTTCCAACCGACAGCAGCGTTACCCAATCGGAATAAAATAATAATTGTTTCCAAGAAAGTTTGGTCTCATGATTGTCTGTTTTATTAACCAGTCATCACAGGTTAGTTATGATTGGTTAGCAGGCCACAATGCACTGTGGGAAGGTTCTATCAACGAGTGCGGTAACGCTAAGTAGTAGCCTCTTCGAAAAGGTAAACAACAGAGTCTGTGTATGTAGCTGCTGAAATTCAGAGTGACCTGGTAAAAAAAAAGTTGAAGTCGGCTCAACATTATCAGAAAGAAATCATTCGGCAACACACTGCTTTGGTCAATCAGATATATGCAATACTTTCTACTGTTGCGTTGGAGGACGAAATATTTTGAATTTTCCAATATTTATACTGTTTTGTTTCAGACTCGTGGATCTAGTCCTCAAACTGGACTTCATTGATCATATTTCATTGGTATCTGAAGCAATATACAAGCAAGATGCTGTTTTAAGTCTGAACAGGCCTCCTTCTATCTATCTCCACTCTTATAGTGTTCCTGAAAATGCAATTAGAATAAATAAATTGTACTTCTTTCAAAGTGTTATCTATATTTTTCTGCTTGTTTATTAAAGGGAGTGACTGGGCTCCATAAGCCCAAGAGGCATTTAAAAATAGCTCCACTCTTGGCACAAGCTTGTAAAAACTGCCCTAATTAAGATGAAGAGTGTTTTTGGCAGAATTGGATTATCCAATGACTTATTTTATTTATTAATGCAGAAAAGTCCCCCCAAGTACCCCCAACGCTCTACTCCGTCTTACCTCTGTACTGTGGGCGGAGGGCACGGTTGTTTGGGCAGTCGCGGCCCTGCTTGCTGAAGTTGATGTTGGTTCGGATGCAGCGCTGCAACAGGGGCTGGGTGGGCCGGGTGTTGTCGCTCATACTCATGAAGATCTTGTAGGGCTCGTTCTGGCTGAGGAGGCGCAGGGAGTGCATCTGATGGAGGGAGAGATGTAGGCTGAGATTTGTCGAGCTCATTTAAGTTCACGTTGTTCTGTTTAAATCACTGGGATGATTTGGTTCAGCTCAGTTTACTTAGAAAAAGCAAACACCCTTAGTTCCAGGTGTTGCAGCTAAATAAAGTCTTAACTTGTCTGTAAAGCCCCACAGGGAGACATTCAGGAGGTAATCTGGAGCCTCTTTTTCAAATCTTTTGCAGGTTTTAGGCACTCTGACTGTGTGGGCGTCTCCACCTGCTATTTTGGTTTATTTATGTGTAGCAGTCCGAGGTGCAAATTGCACTTCAGCGCCTCCAAAAATAAACTCCTTTATTTCTGGAAACTCAACGTCTCACAGTCAACGATATTAACGTTTTCCTCATATGTGCTTTTTATATATGAGATAGATACAACTCAAAGAGGGAGATCTTTTAGATCACTTCATGTGTTATTCATAGATTCACTCCAACTCAACCAGACAGTCAAGCAGAGGTCACTTTTGAGTCAGACACACGGCTCTTCTTCTCATTTGGTTAAAATGTAATCTTCTTTTACAGTCCTACAGAGCATACTTAAAAAAGAATGCAATTTTTTAGAGTTAATCAATATGGGCTTTTTCCTCTCTCTACACATTCATTGTCATTGTTATTTCTTTGATAATATATTGTGTTGATTAACTAATACACTGTCAGTCAGTCAGTGGTCTCATAGCTTGGTTACAGCCGAGCCAATCACAGCAAAGCATGGCAACAACATCTCAACAAATAGAAAGACTCTTCTCCAGGAAATAACGTTAATCTCTGGATGTATTGGAGCTGCAACATGTGAACACAAAGCAGCAAATAAAAAGTATATTTTAGAGAGATTTACAGTAAACAGTGTAAAATGCAATATGTGCAAATGTGTGAAACTGTACATTTGTCTGAAATTCAACTGATTCTCACTCTTTTCTTTTAAATTCAGTCAAAACATAACAAATAAACATCACAAATCATCATAAAGTATTCATTCTAATACAGATATGTTTGACCCATTTATGGAAGAGTGGTGGTTGGAATGACATGTAAGGGTTAACAAAGAGAACAGGGAGAAGTGAGAGAGAGAGGGATGAAAAGATGGACAGGGAAAAAGACTAAAGATGGACAGCCAAGGAAACCAACTGAAAAAAAGGGAAACTTAAAGGAAAAAGAATGAAGAAGACGGAGACATTAGAGCAGGATGACAGATGAGTTGGAACAAAGGGCCGGTGTCTGAGAGCGAGAGTAAATAAAGTTGAAAGTAAATGGCAGCTGGTGTGTGGGAGTTGATTACACTGAAGCTTGCAGGTGAGCGCCGCACTGGATTGTAATGTGCTGCACTTTGACAGCGAGCTTCCTGATTTGAAGAGAAAGGTTTGAACCAGAGTCCTCCAGCTGCTCTTCAGTGACAAAAAAAGAAGGGGTTTGTGGTCAGAGGCCAGCTGCAACATGAAGTTTAGATTGATAGCTGTGTCATGAAAGCCATGAGGACACTTCTTGAAATCTCCTCCTTTCATATTGTTTCAAGAGGATATATGGGGCAGTGACAAATAATGGTTGGCAAGATGAGCAATTCAAAAATATCTTTAAAAATAGTTTCAAAAGCAGCATCAGGTTTGTTATTGTAGTTGGTTTTAGTAAGACTGAAAATGTCAAATGGTGTAACCACAAAAGAATGATAAATATTAAATATTTTATCCACCCACAGCGTATTTAAGTGTACTGTATTCCATTACCTTTATTTTATATAAAAAGAGTTATAATGTAAGATCATACCAAACTAGTTGATATGGTGTTTTGTTTAGAATTTAGTTTTTTAACCCTTACAAACTCTTCGGGTCAAATTTGATCCATTTTGACATTTGACAGCTGTAAAAAACACCCCACATTTCGTTCTTTTATTCTGAAATTTGATGACTTTTCCTAAAGTGGCCCAAAATGCACAAAAATTTAAATATTTTAAAATGTGGTACTTTTGTATAGGTGCTTCAGCTAGTGAATAGTTTTAATAAAGATAGTAGTTATGAGGATTTCTTTTTATGATGTAGCAGTGAAGACTGATGGCTCTAATGGTTATACAATAAACCCCACACTTCCATTAAGTTATGCTCATTTTTACTTTACATAAAATACATTTCCATCATTATTGCTATGTTATATTTTCATGTCTTAGGTAAAATATGACATGATATTGTGTGATAGACTGGGACCTGGAACATACTGCAAGGGTGCAGAATAGGAA